>NC_064629.1:546344905-546644905 GCF_023864275.1 Schistocerca cancellata | reverse complement strand
CGAATATGAAATTAAGCTGAGTGCGAAACTCTGTGAAATTGTCTGCACATATCCGTATGCCGACAGTTTGTACCAGATAGAAATTATGTCTTCAGCTCGCCAAAAATATTTAAATTAAACTGATAATTTATTTTGTTTTTCATCGGTGTTGTTGAGGAATGTGAAATATAAAAAATGGTTCAAATGGCTCTGAGCACTATGGGACTTAACATCTGAGGTCATCAGTCCCCTAGAACTTAGAACTACTTAAATCTAACTAACCTAAGGACATCACACACATCCATGCCCGAGGCGGGATTCGAACCTGCTATCGTAGCGATCGCGCGGTTCCAGACTGAAGTGCCTAGAACCACTCGGCCACTCCGGCCGGCAAATGTGAAATATAAAATCAAGTCGTACTGCAACTGCATTGCCATTTAAATGCGGCGCATTCGCAGTTTCCCCCTATTCCCCCCCCTCGCGCTCAGACAGCGTGGCGTGGCGGTGGGGGAAATGTGCCAGCCAGACTGAGCGCTATGGCATTCGTGTCAGGGCGCGGCCCGCGAACCGAATTCATGGGCACATAAAGAAAATGTGGGTGTCTATGTTGAAATCTCGTCTATTCTGGATCAGTTCTTTTAATGTGAATACACAGTCGCAACAAGAACACCTTTTGCAGTAGCCACACTATTCTGCTAAAGAAAGACCCACTATTTGAAGTGCTTTGTAATGTATTTAGCATAGACTTAATATGCTAATGGCAATAGCCTTGTGCTCCTACAATTGCCACATGCATTCCTTTTACATTCTGGAAATGGATCTCACAACTGCTGTCACCCTCTCTTCAAGCACCTTGTTTGTGCTTCAGAAATGACCTAGTAGATAGTGTCGGAAGTTCCATGCGGCTTTTCGCGGATGATGCTGTAGTATACAGAGAAGTTGCAGCATTAGAAAATTGTAGCGAAATGCAGGAAGATCTGCAGCGGATAGGCACTTGGTGCAGGGAGTGGCAACTGACCCTTAACATAGACAAATGTAATGTATTGCGAGTACATAGAAAGAAGGATCCTTTATTGTATGATTATATGATAGCGGAACAAACACTGGTGGCAGTTACTTCTGTAAAATATCGGGGAGTATGCATGCGGAACGATTTGAAGTGGAATGATCATATAAAATTAATTGATGGTAAGGCGGGTACCAGGTTGAGATTCATTGGGAGAGTCCTTAGAAAATGTAGTCCATCAACAAAGGAGGTGGCTTACAAAACACTCGTTCGACCTATACTTGAGTATTGCTCATCAGTGTGGGATCCGTACCAGGTCGGGTTGACGGAGGAGATAGAGAAGATCCAAAGAAGGGCGGCGCGTTTCGTCACAGGGTTATTTGGTAAGCGTTACGGAGATGTTTAGCAAACTCAAGTGGCAGACTCTGCAAGAGAGGCGCTCTGCATCGCGGTGTAGCTTGCTCGCCAGGTTTCGAGAGGGTGCGTTTCTGGATGAGGTATCGAATATATTGCTTCCCCCTACTTATACCTCCCGAGGAGATCACGAATGTAAAATTAGAGAGATAAGAGCGCGCACGGAGGCTTTCAGACAGTCGTTCTTCCCGCGAACCATACGCGACTGGAACAGGAAAGGGAGGTAATGACAGTGGCACGTAAAGTGCCCTCCGCCACACACCGTTGGGTGGCTTGCGGAGTATAAATGTAGATGTAGATGTAGAATATGTTAAGGATATTATTATTATTATTATTATTATTATTATTATTATTATTATTATTATTATTCCTTAGCGAATGGCCCCACTGGAGCACCATAAGCAAGCGATTTTTGGTCTTTCTGAAGGTTGTTCTTCTTTTCCCAATATTTGTTCCTTTTCTCCTGAAAGGCCTTTCTTTCTTCGATCCTCTTTGTTCGGTATGATTTTGGTTCTGTCTCTGGAGTAAACTTCCATTTGCTTCCGAATGTATCCCTGTCTGATGTGTTTGTTAGGTCAATTTTTGCTTTTATCAAATCCTTCTTAACTTCATTTACCCAGGGTACTGATGCTTTAAGTGATGTCACATAGTCCACTAGACGTTTAGTTAGTCTGTTTCCATGTTATCTGTCTAGGTGCACAAAGAACTTCAGTCGTCTTTTTCTGATGTCAGTTTCGACATTTGATACTTTTTCTATTGTCTCGATGGTTTGCAGTCTGTATCCATCTTGTGTATATCGTGATCCCAGAATTTTTCTAAAAATCTTTCTGTCTACTTTTTAATTTCTTGTAAATCTTGTTTTCCATTCAGTGAGAGTGTTTCACTTGCATATGTGACTGTTGGTTTCATTGCTGTGTCGTAGTGTCTGATTTTAGTGCGTTTTGACAGGCATTTTTTGTTGTACAAATTTTGAACGAGTCTGGACGCTTTCTTGAATTTCTGCGATCTGTTTTTGTGTGCTATTTTTTTCAAGAGCTTTTGGTTCAATAATTTCACCGAAATACGTAAAGTGTCTGACTCTGCTGATTTCACCGTAATTTGTTTTAAGTTTCGGAATATTTAACTTGGAACAGATGAATTCAGTCTTCTCAAAGACGATTTGCAGGCCAACCTTCTCCGCAAATTCTTTGAGGGTCTCGATTTGTTTTACTGCTGTTTCTTCAATGTCGGTTAGAATCGCTAAGTCATCTGCGAACTCTAACTATGGAACGTTCAATTTTCCTTGACCTCTTCCTAGTTCGACTGGCTTCCAAAAGTTTTGTTTTCTTAGTTCCATTTCCCACTCATTCATTACTCTATTCAAAAATGGCTTTAAGAACTATGGGACTTAACATCTGAGGTCATCAGTCCCCTAGACTTAGAACTACTTAAACCTAACTAACCTATAGACATCACACACATCCATGCCAGAGGCAGGATTCGAACCTGCGACTGTAGCAGCAGCGCGGTTCCAGACTGAATGAGCACTAGAATCGCATTACTCTGTCTAAAGCTATGTTGAATAATAGTGACGAGATTCGATCTCCTTGTCTTAATCCTGTCTCAACTAAGAATGGTTCCGAAATTTAATCTATGGATTTAATTTTTGATTTGACTTCTATCAGTGTTTGTTTGATCAGTTTTTGGGATTTGCTGTCTAGTCCGCGTTATTCTAGAATATTTCGTAGAGATTGTCTGTGTATAGAATCTTATGCTTTTTTTAAAAAATCTACGAATGTGCAGACTATTGGTTGCGAACTGATTGCTTTAATTTCTTAAATAGTTTTAAGATTAAAGATCTGCTCCGGGCACGATCTACTAGGTTGAAAGCCTGCTTGGTAATCTGAAATTGTATGTTCTAGTTGTATTTATGCCCTCTTTATTATTACTATTATTATTGGTTTTGGATTTTTACAGTGTTAAAGCCGCTAAACTAGCTTTACGTTTTCTACAACACTCCTTCATATGTTCCTCTATTTTCTTGTCTGTTTTCATCTCTGTAGTCCTCGTGCTGAGCTGGGTGGTAACGCGCCCGCACACAGCGGGCCAGGGTTCAATTTCCGGCGATGTCGGAGATTTTCTCCGCTCGTGCAGTGGGTGTTGTGTTGACCTCGTCATCATTTTATCCTTATCACCGGCCGTAAGTCGCCCAATGTGTCGCCGAATGAAATAAGACTTGCACTTGGCGGTCGAACCAGAATGGGGCATCCCGGCCAACAATACCATACCACCATTTCATTTTTTTTCATCCCTGTACGTTGGAACTATTTTCCTTGGAATCCTTGTCAACTCTTTATTTTGTTTCTATATTTTGTTGTGTCTTCAGTTTTTGGTTGTTTATTCCAATTTCGTCTAGGTCTTCATACACTTTCCTAAGTAAGTTCAGTTTACCTTGTAACTTTTTATACGGATTTGTATACTTCCGTTTTACTTCTTAATTTAGTTGCTTACACTACACGTTTACAGAGGAGCGTTCTTAATAATTTGTCTCATCACAAGTGAAAGATGCTTCGTCAGTAAAAAGAATTAATGAGATTACTCGACAATTGTAAACTAGCCAACGATAAAGTTGCAGTCGTCTACCTTTATCTCTTTCTCGAATGTGTTGATTTTGCTGCAGATGACAAGCACAGAGGCCCTGCTTACGTAATATCCTCCATACTGTTACATATGGGACACAGATGCTTGTAGAAATTCTGCGTGTGCTTGTTGAAGGACTACTTTCTATCAACTGAATAGTGTCTTCTAATTCATTGCTTCATTATTTTTATCATGTTTTCAATTTAATTATTTCTTTAGCTGTTTGCGTACGTTTTCCCTTCTTAACATATATACGTTCCTTTTCTTACGGTTTCTTCTTCTTGTGTTCATTTGCACGTTCAGATGAAATATGACCGCCGGGCATTGCAAAACTCTTACGCCGTTTAGTGAAAACAAGAGTAAACATTATAGAATCTGGCACTCTGCGGTTAGGAAATCGTCTATCGTATTCTCTAGCAGCAGCAATAACGTCTCCATAAAAAAAACCGGTACGCAATACCATTACGGGATACTCATAATTTGTAAATACGCGCAGCAATGCTTAAATGGTACAGTAAAATTTTGGCAACAAATCACAATCACATTTGAAAAATTCAATTATGGAAACTCTAGCGCAACTTCACAACTTTACCTTCGAAACAAACCATTAGCGCCGGCCGGTGTGGCCGTGCGGTTCTAGGCGCTTCAGTCTGGAACCGCGTGACCGCTACGGTCGCAGGTTCGAATTCTGCCTCAGGCATGGATGTGTGTGATGTCCTTAGGTTAGTTAGGTTTAAGTAGTTCTAAGTTCTAGGTGACTGATGACCATAGATGTTAAGTCCCATAGTGCTCAGAGCCATTTGAACCAAACCATTAGCAGCTGGAGGAGGAGGAGTTCAGTGTTTAGCGTCCCGTCGACAACGATGTCATTAGACGGAGCACAAGCTCGAATTAGGGAAGGATGGGGAAGGAAAGCAGCCGTGCCCTTTCAAAGGAACCATCCCGGCATTTGCCTGAAAGATTTAGGGAAATCACAGAAAACGTAAATCACGATGGCCGAAGACGAGCTTGAATCGTCGTCCTCCCGAATGCGAGTCCAGTATGCTAACCACTGCGCCACCTCGCTCGGTTTAGCAGCTGGAGTGACAATGCGAAATGAACACTTATCTCCGTAACTAGCTGTATATCTATAACCAATTAGAAGTGGACACATATTATACGGAATATTTTATCGGGATTGTCTATACTACCACCTCTAGCATATGCACTATTCCTACCGAAACACACCGTGTATACACAACTTGCCACCAACCAGTAATTAACTAGGGAGCGTGTTTATGTTGCTTGCGTATCTTGGCAGCTCGGAACGTAGCTGCGGACAACGAAGCTTTACAGCGTAAAATTTGAAAGCGCATCGTTTCATGTGGAGTGAAAGCGGTGGTGATAGTTGACGTCCGTACTTGGTGCCTTGGGAGGTCGGCGCGGTTGGAGGCCGTACGCTACCTGACCGGAAGCGCGAAGTGCTGTAGGCAACATACAAATAACTTCCTCACTCGTCACAGCTCGTAAGCTGTGCCACCTGTTTGGTAGTTTTTTGCGCGCTCCATATTTTGAATTAAATTTTTACCTGCAACGCAGTACGTGCTCTTTGGATAATTGTTGTCTCATGAAAACAGTGTGCCGCACTGGGTCTCGAACCAGAGGCCTCGCCTTTCGTTAGCATTGCTCTTCCCTGCTGCGCTATCCGCACACGTTTCATGGCCCGCCTGACGGTTTCCATTAGGCAATGCCTCTCTCACACATTCCGAACTCCATACTTGTCCTCCCACTAACCGTGTTCTTCAGTGATCAAACACAGTTTGGTTTGCAGTAGCAATTCTCCAGCGTCTTTCCTCCTCAGCTAGTCTCTTCTGCTATTGAAGTACTCTAGCTCGAAGTTCTGTAACCGAAAAAAAATAATTAAAATACAGACGGGTGCGAATGATTCATCATTTCCGGGGAAGGGGGTTGCCCACTGTTTTTTTAGGATTCCGTATCAGTTGGTAAAAACGGAACCTTTATGGGATCACTTTATTGTCTGTCTGGTGATACACCATTCCCTTAGGAGCAGATAAAGGTATGAAGGTCAACGGTCTCTTGGCGGCCTAAAAGATTTAAAATTCTGAGCTATTTCAATCAAAAGATACGGCCGTTTGGGCCACATATTTTGATACTCGCAAACTCACATAGACTTTGACACGGCTGTTATCCCGTGCACCTATATCGGTTGAAGATTGGACACTGCGATGAGGACACAACGGCAGTAGCGGATCTTAACCACATCATATTGACATGTTCCAAGTACATGACTCCACAATCAGACTTGTATAAGAAATTGTTTGCTGGAGATTGCCTCCTCCCGACCAGTGCTCTTGTTTTACTCCGCCGTTTTGATAAATGTAACTTGCTCACAGACTATTTGCAAGTCACCGGCATCCAAATTTAATTCATGAGCTGCCAAAGTATTTATTAACACATAACATCAGCCCGGTTCGTAATCGGATTTAATTTGCGTACAGACCCCTATTTCCACATTAAATTTTCATTATTGCTCTCTTTTGTATTTTATGTCGCTGTTCTACTGGCACTATTGTACATACCGTTGGCTGAATTGTGTTTGTCATTTCGGCTTTTCTTTTATTTGAAGTACGTCTGTCTGTATGCTATACTTTTCACATCGTTATATAATATTATTTGCAATTTTTTCAGCTATTCTTGTTCTTATTGTATGGTGTATGGTGTTAGCCCTTTCATGTTTCGTCTTTTACTGTAAGAGTATATGCATATTTGTTATAATGTTGCTGTCTAATGCTGTTTGAATTCTGCTCCCGTGTCATTGTCATCATTGTCGCCGGTTGTCTGATATTTGTCTATTTGCGCTTTCATTTTCCTTTAAGAGTGTGTTTGTATGCTAACTTCGTAGTTTTGTGCTATTCTGCTTTTTTGTGATTATGTTTCTTTGGCACTTTTACCAGTTTTTGGCGGAATGGTCCTTGTAATCCAAAGCCAAAATGAAGAAATAAAAAAAAAACTTCATCAAAGTCTATAGCGTACTTGCCGTTGACCTGGAAATATGAAATTTGGCAAGAGGCTGGGTTTCACAGTACAAGCAAAAGACAAAACCCGAAAAGTTTTAATATGTTATTATATGACATAAGAATATATTTTTGTCACCCTTTGTCCATCTGTTGAGACCCCTTTTTCCCAGGAACGGGTAGATGTATCAAAGTTGAAATTAATGTCAAATACTAAGATCTACGGCCCTTGGCGGTGTCAAAAATTTAAGCTTCTAAGTCAATGCAAGCAAAAGGTACTGCCATTTATGTTACATATTTTGATACTCACAAACTCACACATCAAATCCTATAGATGAACTGTCTATAAACGTAATTAAGTTTGTACAGAATCTCAGAGCGCGAGACCTACTCGCTCTTGTTCGGTTTTTTTTGTCAGTACTAATACAATTTGCAGTTTTTTTCCAATGGGCTGCCAATGCCATATGCGAAACGACTGAACAACGAAAACCACCGTGGGCGGCCATATTAACATTTAAATAAAGCTACAACTGCTTGGGTCGCAGAGGATCAGCACGCGCCTGATATGACGTATTCATTTGTCGTTGTCGGTCATTGACTTTACCGTCACAATAAGCGCCTGCGGTGCAGCTGAAAAAACATTCGTGCTGTATCTTAGCGTCAGCTGGACGTCGCCTGATAGTTCACATTAAGCCCATTGTAAATACTCAGCGGAATTTTCCACATAGTGACTGATCAGCAACTGTGTCGTCACAATACACAAGTCAGCTCCTTCTGACAAATATCTGTGCACAGCCTTTTTCTAAACCGCCCTTCTGATAGGAATGGCGAATTAAATTCGCGAACGGGAAGAATAAAATTGAGATAGTTGATGCAATATGCAGAGTATCCCGTTTGTCTTGATCACGCCAAGTAACTTCTTGTCCAGATGCAAAATAAAAAAATAAAAAATAAATAAAAAAAATAAAAAAAAATTACTATGTGCACTGACGCTGAAAATGTCGTGGGATGGGCACCTAATATCGCGTGGGGCCTACTCTGGCTCTGTGGATTACACTGAGATACCGTGGAAGTGGGTCTACAATCCCTGACACTCCACTGGAAGCAGGATTGATGGCACGGAGCCTGTGTTCCATGACATCCCGGATATGCTCAGTGAGGTTCAAATCTATCCCCCCCCTGGGTGGCTATCTCAGTCTGTGAGCCTCCTCTGCATGTTCCTGTAACCATTCCCGGGCGACGTGGGAGCGATGTGGTGGCGCGTTATCATCTTGAAACACTGCAGAGCCGTCACGGTGCTGGATGGCCAAAACTTGGTGCAGATGGTTCTCTAACAGCGGGCAATTCAAGGTCACTTGCAGAACAACTGCCGGCCGCGGTGGCCGAGAGGTTCTAGGCGTTTTAGTCTGGAAGCACATGGCCGCTACGGTCGCAGGTTCGAATCCTGTCTGGGGCACGAATATGTGTGATGTGCTTAGAGCCATTTGAACCATTTGCAGAACAACTAGGGGCCCATTCCATACCAGGAAAATGCACCCCCAGAGACCTTAGACCACACCTTTTAGGCAGGTGGGATCCATCGTTTTATGTGGTGTGCGTCACACACGGTGGCTCACATCGGCATGGTGCACTTAAAATCGTGATTCGTCCGACCATGTCACATAACGCTATTGTTCTAGTATCCATTCCTGGTGATTGGCGACAAATGCAAGCTGTTATTCCCGATGAGGTTGGGTTTGACAGTGGCACCCGTGTGCGGCGGCCGGCTCCCATAGTCTATGGAACCCATGTTCCTACCGGTTGTCCACCAGCACGTCATGTGTTGAACTGAGCCGTGATTTGTTGCACTTTTGCCTTTCTGTCACTATAGACGATCCGTCTAAGACACGGATGGGCAACCGGCGGCCGAGGTCTGAATCCGGCCCGCGATTGGTTTCAATCCGGCCGGCGGTACAACTTCGTGGGAGTTGACGGGGAGGGGGCGCTCGCATTGTATTTATTTGGTGTTACAGAAACAACCCTTCTCTGTGGTATCTTTCACCATAAGTCTTTTTCGTCAAATATTTAAAAAACGCTTGCTAGTAGTGCTTGTGGATATTAACATTGTCAGTTTCAGACAGTCGAACGAGCTACTCTTAATTGCCTGTCGGCTAGTATTGGCAACCTGATTGCCAATTTTTTTTCCTGTCCTTTCTCATATCGACATTAACAAATATTTCTTGCCCGTTGTGGACTTATTAGAACTCTTCATTTGTTGAAATTGAAGGTAATTTATACTGAATTAGGTGCAACCAGTTGCTCTTATAGGAGTTTAATTTTCCACGATGCCATTACAAGATGCCTGAGATCTCGTCTTCAGGTGTTCGCATTTATTTACGTGTCGTTCTTTACTAACGGCGTTGTAGACTTTTTCAACGGAAGTTTTTAAGAGAGCTATTGGAAAACGTTTGTAAGTAAAGAAACAACGTTCACGACGCGTAAATAAGTGTAAAACGTTTGAAGAGGGGATGAATATAAGTTGAAGGTACTCTCAAAAAACGTCTTTTGAGGCATAATTTGTTGGCGTGACGTGTCGGGAAAGGGACGCCATTCACATCAATGCATTACCGAATAAACGTTAACGCCACGGTCGCTATAGTTTTGATTTGGTGCGCTAGGACCGCTGTTGTCGCGTCGCGTGACAAGGGTCCCGCGAGATTAAATAAGTATGTCAATCAGGCCAGCGGGCCAACAAAAATTGCCAATGTCTGGTCTAAGATGTTGCCGGCCACGGTCATCGAGGGTGGCTGAACGGTCAGTAGCTCGTCTGGTGTGGACTGTGATATCCTCATTGAACCATTCACGCCGGCCGCTGTGGCAGAGCGGTTCTAGGCGCTTCAGTGTGGAACCGCTCGACCGCTACGGTCGCAGGTTCGAACCTTGCCTCGGGCATGGATGTGTGTGATGTCCTTAGGTTTAAGTAATTCTAAGTTCTAGGGGACTGATGACATCAGATGTTAAGTCCCATAGTGCTCAGAGCCTTTGAACCATTTGAACCATTCGCCATGTTCGGTTAGAGAGCTGGCTGGCCTCTGTAATTAAAAAAATTGAGTGAAAGGATCAACAACGAACTTCAACGGATGTCATGTGACGTCTGCAACGATCAAATGCAACGAACAATAACGGACAAAATGAAAAAAAAAGAGTGGTAACGTGCTTGCCTCCCATGCAGCGGGCCCGGGTTCGATTCCCGACCTGGTCGGAGATTTTTCTCTGATTGTAGACTGCTCATCGTCATTTCATTATCACCGAGGCGCATGTCACCAAATGTAGCGTCACATGGAATAAGACTTACAACCTGGCGGCCGAACTTCCCCGGATGGGGACTCCCGGCCAACAATGCCATGCGATCATTCATTTTTTTATTGTTTAGCTGCCAGTGCGACATTAACGGGCATGATTGCCTTTCTTGTAACTTTGTTCGTTGTGAAGATATGAACAGCAGTACGTATTTTTTAAGTAGCACAGTGAATTTTTAATCGGTAATCCTCTTTCTTTCCTTAAGACCTGTTTAAAACCGAGTAACAGTGTGCTGTTCACGTAAACATCGAGTAGTTTTTAAAAACATAGCACGAAACTGATTTCGATCAGCACACACCGCAGATATCCATGGTAACGTAACTCATCCACTTGCTGGAGATGACAGTAAAGAAATGGAAGAACAAGGAAAATGCACAAATGTCATCTACAGACACAGAAGCAGTATTTATTGTGCGCCAGGGGGGACGGAGGACGGAGTTGGTCATTTTCTTGTTATAGATTAAAGACTAAGCGGACAGCATTAGCTGCATACCTGCAGTCTCATGCTATTTGCAGATGGTGCTGTTGCTTGTGAGGAACTTCTGTCCGGTGAAAACTGCAGTAATACACGGTCCGATCTCGACAAAATATCAGCTTGAGTCAAACACGGGCAACAAGCTCTTCACAGAGATAAATACATACCGTGTTGTGGGCTTAACGAAACGTAAAAGTGTGCAATATTTACGAATAACTGTGTATATGTGTTCGAAATGCCGTGATTGAAGATCAAACAAATGACAGCTCCAGTGGCAGAGTTAAGGGGGAAGAGAGGGTGGCTTGGCCCGTCCTCTGGTCCTGAGGGCCATCCAAATTTCGAGGGCCTCGATATTAGAGGCACGCCAGGATTAAAACATTTTTAATAAAATCCCAAACAAGGTCAAAATATGTTCAGTAAACAAGAGGCATTTCGGAGTCAGAGGCTTCATTTGTATGCAAAATATAAACACAGATATCTGCTTACCCATTATCAGGCCATGGCAACTGTTAATGAGTGTGTTCAGAATTTTTAGAACTTTTTAAAAGGTTGCACGAAAGTTAAAAGCTGTTGAATGGTGAACAGTTGTTTTCTAGATTCAATTCTTCTTCATAAAACACTCTGTGTGTAAGATAATTTACTATATTTGTTTATAAAGAGTTTATTTAATCTCCCAAAAGTTTTATCCTTGCTTATTTATTAATTTTTTTCAACTGAAGTTTTAAGTTTCCTTTGGTATCCCGCCTCAGTGAATGCTATAAGAGCCAAAACCTGATGTACACAGCCTGTATCTGGTATGAAACCAGCTTGCTGAAGAGGTACAGTGCTCAGTATCTTCTGAGTAATTCTGTTATACAGTATCCTCTCTAACAGTGTATAGAGCGTGCTAAGAAGCAATATAGACTGCTAGGTTTCAGGTCTATCGCTTTGTTTACCAGGCTTGAGAATGGTAATAATTTTTGCTGTCTAAATCAATGTGCCATAATACCAGGTTGTGAAACGTGGCTAAGAAAGTCCGCCAACCATACTCTTGTATATTTTCCACAATTTTTTAAAAATTCTGGGCATATATCGCCTTCATCTGGAGCCTTTCCAAGTTTTATGTCATATGTGGCTCTATTCACTTCATCTACTGTAAAGGAATCTGAATACGTAGTTATTGTTGCTGCTTGTTCCAGTGCATTGAGAGCCCGCTTAATCTGAGTGGTAAGACTGCGATCCTGAGCTACTTTGGACGTTTTTCTATATGGTCAGCTATTACGTTTAGCCAGATGGATGAACCAGTGTGGGTGGGTTTGTTCTCCGCTACCAACTTATGTAGCAATGACCATGCCTTCCTACTTGATGCTGCAAAATTCCTTTGCCCAACCGTTTCCACCCATTTTAATCCTATTGCGGTGTCCAAACTGTGTAATGGTTCATCCCCGATTTCACGATCTTCGCTTTCCAGGAACCCTTGATAGAGCTGTTCCGTAGTTTCACTCCACTCCGGAACATATTATTTTCTGCAGCCTCGAGGAATACTTTTATTAGCAGCACGTACTGCCGCTCTGACAAATCTTTGATAGTTATTACGTATCGGGGGAATCCAGCCGAATGTTTTATCAAGAATGTCTGACAATGTGTTCCAATTTGCTTTCCTAAAGTTCCATATGGGGATGAGGATATGAAGACACAGTGCGTAGTGATAACTATTTCAATAATTAAAAGTCTGTGTTGAGAGTGGGAGTAATCCGTAAAAACATTGCGAAAGGGCGGCCGAGAAGAATCTTTATCAGCTGTTGGAAAACACAAATCTGGGCAACCTCCACCCCCCGTGCTGCTGACTTGAAGGTTCCACGGTCTTTAGCATTAAAAATTACGTGTGTGTTTTTTTCATCAGCCCAGTTTAACAGTTGTTCGCCGTTTATATCTGTAGACCTGTATTTCAACTGTGCGTGGTGTCTGTTGAAGTCACCGACATAAATAACTGGAAGGGCAACTGACTGAAACATGTGCCGGGGCCCTGGAATATTTGGTGGCTTATAAATATTATAAACGATTACTTCGCCAACTTTTGTAATAACCTCATGTATGTTGTCTGCTGAGGAAGTATTTACTGAAGCTGTACCTTCTATGTTGTTTAGTACATATGATGCTGTACCATAAGAATGCTGAAGAATGGCACCGTGCAGTTTATACCCTGGTATCTTTCCCCTCAGGTTCAGTTATTCTTTGCTGCTAACGCGCGTTTCCTAAATTACGACGACGTCAATATCATTCTCACTAAGGATGTTCTGCAGATATGGGCATTGTTTCACAATTTATGTTAAACACTTGTAGATGTTGTAGAGGGCACTTAGTAGATCAAATTTCACATAGGAACCCGTATCCGGAAACGATTCGTTTCCATGTTACAAGGAAAACGAGATGTACAAATGTCAGTCCTATTTACTGTGATATTACAATAGCTGTTCGATATGACGACCACGCAGTGCATCTACGCAGTAAGTTCGCATAAACTCTGTCCAACATGTGTGATGTATGGTTAATCACTTTTTCCGATTGGACAAGGGTCTCATAGACAAGACTCTTCTTTTGGCCCCACAAGAAAAAGTCCAAAGGGGTTAAATCTGGGGATCTTGGTGGCTAAGCTTGTGGCCCATCTCGACCGATCTGCCTGTCCCCGTGGAAGACGTTCGGATGGTTTCCAACGCGACCTACAAAATGTTCTACCGTGCCATCTCGCTGGAACCCCAATAGTGTCGAATGTCCAATGGCACATCTTCTCAAAACTCCGCCAGCACTTACTGAAAGAATATCAAGTATCTAGCACCTGTTAGGTGGGGAGGAAGGATATACGACCCAATCACACGACCATCGCAGATACCTACCCAGCCATTGATGCCGAAGGTGCACTGAAATCACTGTGTAAACGTGGCTTTGCGGTTTCTTGATCCCATATGTGGCTATTTCGAGCGTTCAAAACACCTCCCCTGTCGAAATGCGCTTCATTGGTGAAACTAGGGAAAATCCACACGACGGTGTAAAAACCAAGCACAGAAATTGACATATGGCACAAAATCCACGGGGAGCTGGCGAGTACATTCTGAGGGTGATAACGGGTGGAGTTGCTGTTCATGCAGAACACGACAGACAGACGAGTGAGACACATGCAAGTCACGTGCAATGGCTCGAGTACTAGTCGATGGCTTCTCTTCAGCTTAATGAAGCATTTCCTCTTCCAATATGAAGTGCACCGCTTTGTTGAGGCACCACAGTTTTCTCTATCGCTTGTGAATTTCCCATTTAACCGTCCGGCAACATGGGATAAAATGCAGTCATACGATTTGGAAAGTACTCGTGATGCAATCGTTGAGCTTCTCTTCCATTACGGCGAGCTTCACCGTCAATTAACAACATAATGGTGTACTCTGCGAACGTGTACTCAGTTATCCTGTTTTTGCAGTACTAGTCACCGTAATGTCAACTGACGCGTCCCCAGGCAGCATGAAAATAAGGCAGATGGAAACAGAGGACATCACGTGACATCACCTCGTCGTACCATTCATGAATGTGGGTAGCTTACCATAACAGGTGAACTGCAAAAGAAACATCTAGCGCGCGGTAGCCTACCGCAACAGGCGAACTGCGTCAGGAACATCTAGTGCGCGATTGAGTAGCTCTTATTTTTCTTGCAACATGGAAATGAACTCTTTCTGGACGTGGATTCCTGTGTAAAACTTGATCTACTAAGTCCCCTCTACAACCTCTTAGAAGTGTGTGACATGAATTGGAAGCACCATGTATATGTATTTGACAAATTCAGACGCGAACTTTCTGGACAGGTTGTCTTCAAAAGGATTATTTAATCTCTACTTCCATTGCGTCCTTGTGATTTGTTTTCTGGTTCAAGAGAGCTTGAAGACTGTTTGACCGCCAATTGTGCTAGTTTATTTAGCGTTACTGACGGTGCACTACGGGCAGACGAACTACCTTTACGCCCTGAAGAATCAGTACTCTGACAAGACAAAGCCATCGTATAATTTAACACGTACCTAAAACTTCGCAATTCAAGCAGGTATTTACTTATCGTATCGTAAACGTATAGGTATTATGCCTTAAACAACTTGGTACTAAATAGCAAGAATTACTAGAGAGATTAATTTCGTCCCCGTTGTGTTATTTACTAACTATGCTTCACGTTATTTCCTTTTATTAAAGGTACAGTAAAACCTCATTATACCGTACAAAAATATCATATATAATACTTAAAGCAGCACTTATAAAAACTCAGAGTGTCTAATTTTGTATGACGCATGCAATAATATAAAATAATGTTTGTTGGCCACGAAAATTAAAAGTAATTTTTATTAATTATCTCCTTTCCAAAATCTTCTATAATCGACCGAGATCTTCAGGGGTGTTGGTCTTCGACATACAAGGAGGAAAGTAAATCAATGTACCGCAGAGAAAGCTTATAAATTTCTTCCGCCTCAGCTCCAAATCGGATCGACGCTTTTATTTTCACCCTCTCTTTGCGATAAAATGTTCGAAATCAGTCGATCATTTTGGTGACCATTTCTTTTGCACTTATTGACCAAAGTGGCGTATGCCTCGTTTTCCTTGTCTCGATTGCTGTAATCTTTAGATTTTACTCGAAAGAAGCAAGAAAAACTGTGGTACACCTCCATGAACCCTATGAAAAACTCATGAACCGCGTGCCGTAAGTCTACTATCTTCTTTCGCCACCAAACACACTAAAATAACGGTTGGAACCTCAAGCGTAGTGACCCGCAACCTTTCTTAGACAATTACCTCCCTCAACACGACAAAATGGCTCTGAGCACTATGGGACTTAACATCTGAAGTCATCAGTCCCCCAGAACTCAGAACTACTTAAACCTAACTAACCCAAGGACATCACACACATCCATGTCCGAGGCAGGATTCGAACCTGCGACCATAGCGGTCGCGCGGTTCCACACTGTAGCGCCTAGAACCGCTCGGCCACCCCGGCCGGCCTCAACACGACACCCGCCGCCGCTGCTCCCCCCCCCCCCCCCCCACCATCACCTACTTTAGCTGAAAATGATGAAAGATGAATGACATTTAATTTTTGTGGGTGTTTTATTAAGCCAAGAACGAACAAGTCAACGAGAGAATTGGTACTGCTTGTGTCTAACAGTCTCTTTTATATTTGAGTTTTCAGTCAGTGCACATAATAAATCATGCTCCAAACCCATACAGCTCACTGTTTTATTTTCATTGCTATCATACTGAAAAAGTCTACTTTCACACTTACGGCGATTCCCGCTGCATTGTGAGTGCAAGTTACAACTCCTACTCAGGTGAGAAAGCTCACTACCCATAGTGAGAGTAGACATTTATTACAAAGTATGCTTCCCATGCATTATTAATCTGCCTAGCGGAACTTGCTTCACCTGCGACCTGCATCCCCATTTAAAATTATTTAAAATTAATCATTAATCATTTAAAATCAACCTAGTTAAAATGTGTGCACTATACTCATTGTTTGTATACCACTTGATTGCAGGACTCCTTAGTTTTGAACTGGCAGAAATTGGAGGACTTAAGGCTCTTAATGCTTAATGTCTGATCACTCTAATAATAACAATAATAATAATAATAATAATCATTCACATCTAACTAAACTATTTAACAATTACTTTGCAGACCCACACACAGTCCCTGATACACTTACACAAGGAATAACTTATCTGAAACCTAAAGATCAAGCAGACACAGCAAACCCAGCAAAATATCGCCCCATAACATGCCTACCAACAATATACAAAATATTTTCAGTCATTACACAGAAATTAATGACACATACAACACAGAACAAAATTATAAATGAAGAACAAAAAAGGTTGCTGCAAAGGAGCATGAGGATGTAAAGAGCAACTGATAATAGATACAGAGGTGACATATCAAGCTGAAACTAAACGAAGGTCGCTACACTATGCATACATTGATTACCAAAAAGCTTTTGATAGTGTATCCCCACTCATGGTTGCTACAGATATTGGAAATATACAAAGTAGATCCTAAATTGCTACAGTTCCTAAACATAGTAATGAAAAATTGGAAAACCACACTTAATATCCAAAAAAAATTTAAATAATATCACATCACAGCCAATACAGATTAAGTGTGGAATATAACAAGGAGACTCATTAAGTGCTTTCTGGTTCTGTCGTGCTCTGAACCCACTATCTAACATGCTAAATAATACAAATTATGGATATAATATTACTGGAACATACCCACACAAAATCACACATTTGCTATACATGGATGATCTAAAACTACTGGCAGCAACTAATCAACAACTCAACCAATTACTAAAGATAACAGAAGTATTCAGCAATGATATAAATATGGCTTTTGGAACAGACAAATGTAAAAAAATAGCATAGTCAGGGGAAAACACACTAAACAAGAAGATTACATATTGGAAAACCACAGTGACTCCATAGAAGCGATGGAAGAAACAGATACCTATAAATATCTAGGATACAGTCAAGAAATAGGAATAGATAATACAAATATTAAAGAAGAACTAAAAGAAAATTATAGACAAAGACTAACAAAATACTGAAAACATAATTGACAGCAAGAAACAAGACAAAATCTATAAATACTTATGCTATACAAATATTGACATACTCATTTGGAGTAGTGAAATGGAGTAACACAGACCTAGAAGCACTCAATACACTTATAGGATCACAATGCCACAAATATAGAATACATCACATACATTCAGCAACAGAAAGATTCACATTAAGCAGAAAGGAAGGAGGAAGGGGATTTATCGACATAAAAAACTTACATTATGGACAGGTAGACAATTTAAGAAAATTCTTTATAGAATGAGCAGAAACTAGCAAAACACACAAAGCAATCACTCATATAAATACATCGGCTACACCACTGCAATTTCATAACCACTTCTACAACACTTTAGATCACATAACATCAACAGATACGAAGAAAGTAAATTGGAAAAAGAACAGACTACATGGCAAGCACCCGTATCATCTAACACAGCCACACATCGATCAAGACGCATCCAACACATGGCTAAGAAAAAGCAATATATACAGTGAGACGGAAGGATTCATGATCGCAATACAGGATCAAACAATAAACACCAGATATTACAGCAAGCATATTATTAAAGATCCCAATACCACAACAGATAAATGCAGACTTTGCAAACAACAAATAGAAACAGTAGATCACATCACAGGCGGATGTACAATACTAGCAAATACAGAATACCCCAGAACACATGACAATGTAGCAAAAATAATACATCAACAACTTGCCATACAACATAAACTAATAAAACAACATGTTCCCACATACAAGTATGCACCACAAAATGTACTGGAGAATGATGTGTACAAATTATACTGGAACAGAACCATTATAACAGATAAAACAACACCACATAACAAACCTGGCATCATACTCACCAATAAAAAGAAGAAATCAACACAGCTAATCGAAATATCCATACCCAATACAACAAATATACAGAAGAAAACAGGAGAAAAAATTGAAAAATACATCCAACTGGCTGAGGAAGTCAAGGACATGTGGCATCAGGATAAAGTTGACATTATACCAATTATACTATCAACTACAGAAGTCATACCACACAATATCAACCAGTACATCAACGCAATACAGCTACATCCAAACTTATATATACAACTACAGAAATCTGTAATTATTGATACATGTTCAATTACCCAAAAGTTCCTAAATGCAATGTAACATATACTGTAGAGTTAAAAGGAAGTCACGCTTGATCAAGGTCCGTGTCACTTTCCATTTTTAACCAGACCTAAGGTCTGAAAAAGGAAAGAAGATAATAATAATAATAATCAAGGCAAAATTAGCAAATGTTAATTCATTAAACTCTAACAAAGACGATATCTAAAGTAAAATTTATGGGAGAACCATCTCAAACATCTGAAGTTAAAACTGTTGTTGCACAAGGGGATGATTTATCACCAATACTGTATAACTGCACTCTAGAAAACATTGTAAGAATCTGGGATTTGCAGCTAAAGTATCACAAAACTGAACCAATAATTCTAGGAAGAAAAACAAATGGAGTTAAGGTAAACTACCTGGATTTTGCAGACGATTTTGCAATACTTTCAAAAAATATGACAAATGCAGGTATTTAGATAATTCTTCTGGAAGAAACAGCAAATAGATAAATACTATATCTTTACTACTGTGATGTAGTTCAACATGGCACAAATAGTGAAAATTCGAGATGCCTCGAGCTAGTGATGAATGCTTGCGTTAGATACGTATGCAATATACGGTTGTATGATCATATCAGTCCTTCATACTCCCAGCTAGGTTGGATACGCCCACATAAGGCACGCGATCTCCACACGATGTGCTTACTTCATCGATTTCTTAGCCACTGGTGCCCCCAATACTTATCTTCTCACATTAAACACCTATCATCATTCCACAACCGCAATACCAGATCGGATACCTCTAGCATCTTGGCTGTACCTTTACATAACACAAAATCTTTCTCCATGTCATTTTCCATCTCAGCCATACGACTATGGAACGTGCTCCCCTGTGATCTGCGTCTTATTCAGAACCACTTAACATTCAAGAGGGAACTCAAGACTTACATATTAGGGACGGTATAGCCACCATTGTTGTGCCCCTCTCATCTTTTTCTTTCTCCTCTCCATCATAGCTTCGAATTTTACCATTCTATTTCTCTTCCTCTAACCTATCTACCTCTTCTATATCTCTTTCACCCAATTCTATCGTCTTATGTCTCTGCTTGATGAGAATAACTCACAAGCTGCGAGAATATAACGAGAAAATTCCCAACTAGCAATAGGACTGACATTCATAAAAGAAAAATATGTTTACTTTCATATACATAGTCATTATTATTATTATTATTATTATTATTATTCTTGATTGTTATAATTATTTTTTGATTGTTATAATTATCATTGTACTACTTTTATAATCTCTATTTTTTTCTTTAACATTAATACTGTATAACATGTTATATGCCCTTAATGTTCTGTAGAAACTGAAATTTGTTGAATCTGAGTATGCCTGGTTAGGTGTAAGAGAGGGCCTGAAGGCCCTAATCTTGCCAGGTAAAATAAATGCATAAATAAATAAAAATAAATAAATAAATAGAACTGGTCTCAAAATATCAGCTAAAAAATACATGACAAATATAAAAATGCATACAAATTCATAGAAACTCAGATAGGTAAAATACAGCAAGTAAGTAAATTCGAATGTCTTGGAGAAACTATACAACAGAATGCAGAAGATCTAAGTTAACAAAATGGAGAGAGCATACAGTTTGACAAAGAATATTTACAACGATAAATGCATATCTAGAAACACAAAACTAAAAAACCATATCACGATGTTACGACCAGAATGTTTATATGGACGTGAATGCTTAACAATGAACTATAAGCTGGAGAGAATAAAGGTTCTTGAAACAATGATAGTTAAAAAATAATGGGTGAATTACAAACTAAAGATGGCTGTCAAATGAAAAGTAATGAGGAAATCTACAAAAATGGAGAGGAAATATCAGAAGGCTAAAAGATTATTGTTTGTTGGACACCTCTACCAAATGAATGAGGACTGGCTTACGAAACAAATATTCCTGTATTTCTGGGAGAAGAAATCGACAAGAGCATGGCGTACAGTAGTAAGGAAAGATCTAGAAAGAATCAGAAATAAGAGACGGAATTCTTTTCAAGAATAAAGCATTATATTTAGAAGGCTTTCAGTGCAGAAGAAATAAGAAATCTGGAACAACATGGACTGAAGAAATTAGAAGACAATATGGGGAGATGATGGAGTACTGGAAAAATAGGAAAGTACAAGGAAAGAAGACGAATTGAAGTTGTTACGTGGTCCCAGTTGGTGAATACGAAAATAGAAAAAATAATAATAGTATAATAACAACACTATGTTTAGCACTATAGAAGCCCATATGTAGCTACTGTTGTGTCGTGCTGTCAGTTAATTTATCTGTTTCTAAGTGTGAAATGAAGAAAATTCTGGTCTATTGCAAGAACTCTCTACAAATTGGAGAAGACATTTTCATGAGATACGCAGCGTTTGTTACGTATATGTCTCACTTTTACCATTATCGATGTATGGTTGTTGTCTTCTGTCCAGAGACTGGTTTGATGCAGCTCTCCATGCTACTCTATCCTGTGCAAGCTTCTTCATCTCAAACTACCTACTGCAACCAACATCATTCTGAATCTGCTTAGTGTAATAATCTCTTGGTCTGCCTCTACGATTTTTACCCTCCACGCTGCCCTGCAGTAATAAATTGGTGATCCTGTAGTGCCTCAGAACATGTCCTATCAACCGATCCCTTCTTCTAGTCAAGTTGTGCCACAAATTTCTCTTCTCCCCAATTATATTCAGTACCTCCTCATTAGTTACGTGATCTACCCGTCTAATCTTTAGCATTCTTCTGTAACACCACATTTCGAAACCTTCTATTCTCTTATAGTCTAAATTATTTATCGTCCATGTTTCACTTCCATACAGGGCTACACTCCATACAAATACTTTCAGAAAAGACTTCCTGACTCTAGATGTTAACAAATTTCTCTTGTTCAGAAACGTTTTCCTTGCCATTGACAGTCTACATTTTATATTCTCTCTACTTCGACCATCATCAGTTATTTTGCTCCCCAAAAAGCAAAACTCATCTACTACTTTAATTTGTCTCATTTCCTAATCTGTTTCCCACAGCATCAGCTCATTTAATTAGACTAAATTCCAGTATCTTCGTTTTGCTTTTGTTGATATTCATCTTATATCCTACTTTCACGATACTGTCCATTCTGTTCAACTGCTCATCCAGGTCCTTTGCTGTCTCTGACAGAAATTCAATGCCATCGGCAAACGTCAAAGTTTTTATTTCTGTAAACCTTGGATTTTAATTCCTACTCCAAATCTTTCTTTCGTTTCCTTCACTGCTTGCTCAATATACAGATTGAATAACATTGTAGATAGGCTACAAACCTGTCTCACTCCCTTTCCAACCACTGCTTCTCTTTCATGCGCCTCGACTCGTATAACTGCCATCTGGTTTCTGTACAAATTGTAAATAGCCTTTCGCTCCCTATATTTCATCCCTGCCACCTTCAGAATTTGAAAGGAAATATTCTAGTCAACATTGTCAAAAGCTTTCTCTAAGTCTACAAATGCCGGCCGGGGTGGCCGAGTGGTTCTAGGCGCTACAGTCTGGAACCGAGCGACCGCTGCGGTCGCAGGTTCGAATCCTGCCTCGGGCATGGATGTGTGAGATGTCCTTAGGTTAGTTAGGTTTAAGTAGTTCTTAGTTAAATGGGACTGATGACCTCAGAAGTTCAGTCCCATAGTGCTCAGATCCGTTTTTTTTAAGTCTACCAATGCTTGAAACGTAGGTTCGCTTTTCGTTAATCGAACCAGGTTTTAAGTTGTAACACATTTCCAGGGGCAGTTGTGGACTCTGACCACAATCTATTGTTTATGAACTGAAGATTAAAACTGAAGAAACTGCAAAAAGGTGGTAATTTAAGGAGATGGGACCTGGATAAATTGACTAAACCAGAGGTTGTACAGAGTTTCAGGGAGAGTATAAGGGAACAGTTGTCAGGAATGGGGGAAAGAAATACAGTAGAAGAAAAATGGGTAGCTCTGAGGGATGAAGTAGTGAAGGCAGCAGAGGATCAAGTAGGTAAAAAGAAGAGGGCTAGTACAAAACCTTGGGTAACAGAAGAGATACTGAATTTAATTGATGAAAGGAGAAAATATAAAAATGCAGTAAATGAAGCAGGCAAAAAGGAATACAAACGAGATCGACAGGAAGTGCAAAATGGCTAAGCAGTGATGGCTAGAGGACAAATGTAAGGATGTAGAGGCTTATCTCACTAGGGGTAAGATAGATACTGCCTACAGGAAAATTAAAGAGACCTTTGGAGAAAAGAGAGCCACTTGTATGAACATCAAGAGCTCAGATGGAAACCCAGTTCTAAGCAAAGAAGGGAAAGCAGAAAGGTGGAAGAAGGATATTGAGGGTATATACAAGGGCGATGTACTTAAGAACAATATTATGGAAGTGGAAGAGGATGTAGATGAAGATGAAATGGGAGATAAGATACTGCGTGAAGAGTTTGACAGAGCACTGAAAGACCTGAGTCGAAATAAGGCCCCGGGTGTAGACAACATTCCATTAGAGCTACTGACGGCCTTGGGAGAGCCAGTCCTGACAAAACTCTACCATCTGGTGAGCAAGATGTATGAGTAAGGCGAAATACCCTCAGGCTTAAAGAAGAATATAATAATTCCAATCCCAAAGAAAGCAGGTGTTGACAGATGTGAAAATTACCGAGCTATTAGTTTAATAAGTCACAGCTGCAAAATACTAACGAGATTTCTTTACAGACGAATGGAAAAACTGCTAGAAGCCGACCTCGGGGAAGATCAGTTTGGATTCTGTAGAAATGTTGGAACACGAGAGGCAATACTGTCCCTACGACTTACCTCAGAAGAAAGATTAAGGAAAGGCAAACCTACGTTTCTAACATTTGTAGACTTAGAGAAAGCTTTTGACAATGTTGACTGGATACTCTCTTTCAAATTCTAAAGGTGGCAGTGGTAAAATACAGGGAGCGAAAGGCTATTTACAATTTGTACAGAAAGCAGATGGCAGTTATAAGAGTCGAAGGGCATGAAAGGGAAGCAGTGGTTGGGAAGGGAGTGAGACAGGGTTGTAGCCTCTCCCCGATGTTATTCAATCTTTATATTGAGCAAGCAATAAAGAAAACAAAAGAAGAGTTCGGAGTAGGTATTAAAATCCACGGAGAAGAAATAAAAACTTCGAGGTTCGCTGATGACATTGTAATTCTGTCAGAGACAGCAAAGGACTTGGAAGAGCAGTTGAACGGAATAGACAGTGTCTTGAAAGGAGCATATAAGATGAATATCAACAAAAGCAAAACGAGGATAATGGAATTTAGTCGAATTAAGTCGAGTGATGCTGCGGTAATTAGATTAGGAAATGAGACACTTAAAGTAGTAAAAGAATTTTGCTATTTGGGGAGCAAAATAACTGATGATGGTCGAAGTAGAGAGGATGTAAAATGTAGACCGTCAATTGCAAGGAAAGCGTTTCTGAAGAAGAGAAATTTGTTAACATCGAGTATACCAAGTGTACCGTTATGAAATGAGCGTTAAGATACAAATGTGTCGATAGGGAACATTTGTTGTGAACGAGCCTTAATTTTTTTTTGTTTGGTTGGTATGACATCTGTCAAAGATATTTAGTCTACATCAAGTCATGAAACAAACAACATCTAATGTTTTCATCATGTTAACAATGTCGAATGTTGTACCAGAAAGTGATGATTTGCGGAAAGCATTAGTTTTTTGTTTTCATTTGAAAAAAAGTGCTGCAGAGTCGCATCGAATGCTTGTCGCGGCATATGGTGATCATGCTGTATCCGAAGCAACATGCAAAAGATGGTTTCAACGGTTCAAAAATAATGATTTTGATGTAAGAAATGAAGAATGTGGAAGACCACCAAAAAAGTTCGAAGACGCAGAATTGCAAGCAATATTGGATGAAGATGATACTGTGAGTCAGAAGCAAATGGCAGCAATGCTAAATGTTGTACAACAAACAATTTCTGGCCGTTTGAATGCTATGGAGAAGATCCAAAAGTGTGGAAAATGGGTGCCACATGAATTGAATGAAAGACATATGGAAAACCGAAAAACCATTTGTCAAATTTTGCTTCAGAGACATGAAAGAAAATCAATTTTGCATCGAATTGTTACTGGCGATGAAAAATTGGTTCATTTTAAGACTCCTAAACGGGAAAGATCATGGGTTAATCCGGGACAACCATCAACATCGACTGCAAAACCAGATCGATTCGGCAAGAAGACAATGCTCTGTGTTTGGTGGGATCAGAAAGGTGTGGTGTATCATGAGCTTCTAAAACCCAGTGAAACTGTGAATACTAATCGCTACAGACAACAAATGATCGATTTGAACTATGCATTGATCGAAAAACAGAATGGGCCAGAAGACATGGCAAAGTAATTTTTTTACACGACAATGCACCTGCACACAAAGCAAAACTGGTTCAGGATACAATCAAAACACTTGGCTGGGAGCTGCTACGCTACCCGCCATGTTCACCAGACTTGGTCCCTTCGGACTACCATTTGTTTTCATCAATGGGACACGCATTGGCTGAGGGACACTTCGACTCCTACGAAGAAGTCGAAAATTGGGTGTCTGATTGGTTTGCTTCAGAAGACGAACATATCTATTGGCGTGGTGTCCACAAATTACCGGAAAGGTGATCAAAATGCATAGAAAGCAATGTTCAGTACTTTGAATAAAATGTTTTTACTTTTCAATTCAACATTAGTGTTTCATTTTCACAACAGAAAACGCTCATTTCATACCGGTACACCTGGTAGATTTAAGTGTCTGGAAGTCGTTTCTGAAAGTATTTGTATGGAGTGTAGCCATGTATGCAAGTGAAACATGGAAGATAACTAGTTTGAACAAGAAGGGAATAGAAGATTTTGAAATGTGGTGTTACAGAAGAATGCTGAAGATTAGATGGGTAGATCACATAACTAATGAGGAGGTATTGAATAGCACTGGGGAGAATAGAAATTTGTGGCACAACTTGAATAGAAGAAGGGATCGGTTGATAGGACATGTTCTGAGGCATCAAGGGATCACAAATTTAGCATTGGAGGGCAGCGTGGAGGGTAAAAATCGTAGAGGGAGACCAAGAGACGAATACACTAAGCAGATTCAGAAGGATGTAGGTTGCAGTAAGTACTGGGAGATGAAGAAGCTTGCACAGTATAGAGTAGCATGGAGAGCTGCATCAAACCAGTCTCAGGACTGAAGACCACAACAACAACAACATCTTCTAAGATAAGTCGTAGGGTCAGTACTGCCTCACGTTTTCGAACATTTCTCTGGAATCCAAACTGATCTTCCCCGAGGTCGGCTTCTACCAGTTTTTCCATTCATTTGTACAGAATTCGTGTTAGTATTTTGTAGCCGTAACTTATTAAACTCATAGTTCGATAATTTTCACACCTGCGATTGGAATTATTGTATTCTTTTGTATTATTCTTGAAGTCTGGAGGTATTTCGCCTGTCTCATACATCTTGCTCACCAGATGGAAGAGTTTTGTCATGGCTGGCTCTCCCAATGTTATCAATAGCTCTAACGGAATGTTGTCTACTCCCGGGGCCTTGTTTCGACTTAGGTCTTTCAGTGCTCTGTCAAACTCTTCGCACAATATCATATCTCCCATTTCGTCTACATCTACGTCTTCTTCCATTATATTGCCCTTAAGTACATCGCCCTTGTATAAACCCTCTATTTATTCCTTCCACCCTTCTGCTTTCCCTTCTTCGCTATGCATTGCTTTTCCATCTGAGCTCTTGATATTCATACATATGGTTCTCTTTTCTCCAAAGGTCTCTTTAATTTTCCTGTAGGCAGTATCTATCTTACCCCTAGTGATATATGGCTCTACATCCTTACATTTGTGTTCTAGCCGTCCCCGCTTAGCCATTTTGCACTTCCTGTCGATCTCATTTTTGAGACGTTTGTACTCCTTTTTGCCTGCTTCATTTACTGCATTTTTATATTTTCTCCCGTCATCAATTAAATTCAGTATCTCTTCTGTTACCCAAGGATTTCTACTAGCCTTCGTCTTTATACCTATTTGATCCTCTGCTGCCTTCACTATTTAATCTCTCAAAGCTACCCGTTCTGCTTCTACTCTTTTATTTCCCGTGTACTTGTCAATCGTTCCATAATGCTCTCACTGAAACTCTCTAAAATCTCAGGTTCTTTCGGTTTATCCAGGTCCCATCTCCTTAAATTCCCAACTATTTGCAGTTTCTTCAGTTTTAATTTACAGCTTATAACCAACAAATTGAGGTCAGAGACCACATCTGCCTCTGGAAATGTCTTACAATTTAAAACCTGGTTCCTAAATCTCTGTCTTACCATTATGTAATCTATCTGAAACCTTCCAGTGTCTCCAGGACTCTTCCACGTATATAATCTTCTTTCACGTTTCTTAAACCAAGCATTAGCTATGATTAAGTTATGCTCTGTGCAAAATTCTACCAGGCGGCTTCCTCCTTCATTTCTTACCCCCATTCCATATTCACCTACTGCTTTTCTTCTCTTCCTTTTCCAACTATCGAATTCTAGTCCCCCATCACTATTAAATTTTCGTCTCCCTTCAGTACCTGAATAATTTCTTTTATCTCATTGTATATTTCTTCAATCTCTTCGTCATCTGCGGAGCTTGTTGGCATATAAACTTGTACTACTGTGGTAGGCGTGGGCTTCGTGTCTATCTCGGCGTTCCTATTTTTTATTCATTATCAACCCACTCCTGCATTATCCCTACTTGATTTTGTAGTTATAACCCTGTATTCACCTGACCAGAAGTCTTGTTCCTCCTGCCACCGAACTTCACTATTTCCCAGTATGTCTAACTTTAACCTATCCATTTGCCTTTTCAAATTTTCTAACCTACCTGCCCGATTAAGGGATCTGACATTCCAGGCTCCGATCCGTACAACGCGTTTTCTTTCTCCTGATAACGACATCCTCGTGAGTAGTCCCCGCCCAGAGATCCGAATATTTTACCCCCGGTATATTTTACCCAAGAGGAAGCCATCATCATTTAACCATACAGTAAAGCTGAATGCCCTCGGGAAAAGTTACGGCTGTTGTTACCTGCCGGCCGTTGTGGCCGAGCGGTTCTAGGCGCTTCAGTCTGGAACCGCGCAACCGCTACGGTCGCAGGTTCGAATACTGCCTCGGGCATGGATGTGTGTGGTGTCCTTAGGTTAGTTAGGTTTAAGTAGTTCTAAGTTCTAGGGTAGTGATGACGTCAGATGTTGAGTCCCATAGTGCTCAGAGCCGTTTGAACAATTTTGTAGTTACCCCTTACTTTCAACCGTTCGCATCTCCATCACAGCAAGGCCGTTTTGGTTAATGTTACAAGGCCAGATCAGTCAATCATCCAGACTCTCGCCCCTGCAACTACTGAAAAGACTGCTGCTCCTTTTCAGGAACCATACGATTCTCTGGCCTCTCAACAGATACCCTCCGTTGTGGTTGCACCTGCGGCATGGCTGTCTTTATCGCTGAGGCACGCAAGCCTCCCCACCAACGGCCAGGTCCGTGGTTCATGGGGGAGGGGGGGGGGGGGGGAGGGGGTATGTACGGTACAAAGCGCAAAGTGAGTATTGGGTGGACCATGTGAGGAACCTATAAACTCTACTGCATAGTTTCACACATTAAAGCTAGCAGCTGAGGAAAAACTAATTAATGATGACTTATATAATATTAGTACTTTCAACATTGCAGCCCAGTCAGCAATCTTGATAATCTAATATATAAGAAACTATCAGCCTCGACTGTGGTAATGAAACCAATGTGACTACTCCTGTTCAGGCTGTTTTAGTTTTATTTCTAGACCATGCCCTCGTTGACATATTATAGAATCAAGTTTATATTCTGAAGAAGGTTCAATTACTTGGGCTGAAACCTAGGTACAGGTTGGTTTCATTACCGCAATCGAGGCTGATAGTTACTTATGTATTAACTTATATAATAAATATTAGAGTGTAGCAAAATTTTCGTAATGGTAATGATCTTTTAAAAACGAATATGACTGAAACACAATCAAACGTTTTTGGTTTTTACCCCTCAGAATATTGCATTGTGCCCCTCGAATGGTAATTACCCACAAGGTAGAAACCACTGCTGCATCGTCACCGGGAGTAGACTGTCAGCGGAGCTACGCTTGAGCGATAACACTGACGGTCATCTACATGCACAGACTTCTCGGCAGTCTTGCATGTACGCAAAGCTCCAGTGCACCACTCTTTTTCGACTTTGTCAGACTTCATCCACTTCTTGCAAGACCGTAAAACTTCTGTCTACACGCAGCGTATTATTTGCAAATCTGGCATGATCACGCAAGACTGATGAGAAAATATGGAACAACATGGACAGAAGAAAGGAGAAGGCAACATGGGGAGAAGATGAAGGAGTACTGGAAAAATAGGAAACTACAAGGAAAGAAGAGGAGTTGAAGTTGTTACGTGATCCTAGTTGGTGAACACGAAAATAAAAAATAACGTTTCTAGCATTTGTAGACTTAGAGAAAGCTTTTGACAATGTTGACTGGAATACTCTCTTTCAAATTCTGAAGGTGGCAGGGGTAAAATATAGGGAGCGAAAGGCTATTTACAATTTGTACAGAAACCAGATGGCAGTTATAAGAGTCAAGGGGCATGAAAGGGAAGCAGTGGTTGGGAAGGGAGTGAGACAGGGTTGTAGCCTGTCCCCGATGTTATTCAATCTGTATATTGAGCAAGCAGTAAAGGAAACAAAAGAAAAATTCGGAGTAGGTATTAAAATCCATGGAGAAGAAATAAAAACTTTGAGGTTCGCCGATGATATTGTAATTCTGTCAGAGACAGCAAAGGACCTGGAAGACCAGCTGAACGGAATGGACATTGTCTTGAAAGAAGGATATAAGATGAACATCAACAAAAGCAAAACGAGGATAATGGAATGTAGTCGAATTAAATCGGGTGATGCTGCGGGAATTAGATTAGGAAATGAGACGCTTAAAGTAGTAAAGGAATTTTGCTATTTGGGGAGCTGATGGCTTAAGTAGAGAGGATATAAAATGTAGACTGTCAATGGCAAGGAAAGTGTTTCTGAAGCAGAGAAATTTGTTAACAACCAGTATAGATTTAAGTGTTAGGAAGTCTTTTCTGAAAGTATTTGTATGGAGTGTAGCCATGTATGGAAGTGAAACGTGGACGATAAATAGTTTAGACTATAAGAGAATAGAAGCTTTCGAAATATGGTGTTACAGAAGAATGCTGAATATTAGATGGGTAGATCACATAACTAATGAGGAGGTATTGAATAGAATTGGAGAGAAGAGATATTTGTGGCACAACTTGGCTAGAAGAAGGGATCGGTTGGTAGGGCATATTCTGAGGCATCAAGGGATCACCAATTAATATTGGAAGGCAGCGTGGAGGGTAAAAATCGTAGAGGGAGACCATGAGATGAATACACTAAACAGATTCAGAAGGATGTAGGTTGCAGTAGGTAGTTGGAGATGAAGAGGCCTGCACAGGATAAGTAGCATACAGAGCTGCAACAGCGATCGTGTGAGACCCAACTCGCTTTATTCGTTCATGAGACCCAGAAAATATTAGATACAGGCTCCCAGGTAGATGCTATTTTTCTTGACTCCCGGAAGGCGTTCGATACAGTTCCGCACTGTCGCCTGATAAACAAAGTAAGAGCCTGCGGAATATCAGACCAGCTGTGCGGCTGGATTGAAGAGTTTTTAGCAAACAGAACACAGCATGTTGTTATCATTGGAGAGACGTCTACAGACGTTAAAGTAACCTCTGGCGTGCCACAGGGGAGTGTTATGGGACCATTGCTTTTAACAATATATGTAAATGACCTAGTAGATAGTGTCGGAAGTTCCATGCGGCTTTTCGCGGATGATGCTGTAGTATACAGAGAAGTTGCAGCATTGGAAAATTGTAGCGAAATGCAGGAAGATCTGCAGCGGATAGACACTTGGTGCAGAGAGTGGCAACTGACCCTTAACATAGACAAATGTAATGTATTGCGAATACATAGAAAGAAGGATCCTTTATTGTATGATTATATGATAGCGGAACAAACACTGGCAGCAGTTACTTCTGTAACATATCTGGGAGTATGCGTGCGGAACGATTTGAAGTGGAATGATCATATAAAATTAATTGTTGGTAAGGGGAGTACCAGGTTGAAATTCATTGGGAGAGTCCTTAGAAAATGTAGTACATCAACAAAAGAGGTGGCTTACAAAACACTCGTTCGATCTATACTTGAGTATTGCTCATCAGCGTGGGATCCGTACCAGATCGGGTTGACGGAGGAGATAGAGAAGATCCAAAGAAGAGCGGCGCGTTTCGTCACAGGGTTATTTGGCAAGCGTGATAGCGTTACGGAGATGTTTAGCAAACTCAAGTGGCAGACTCTGCAAGAGAGGCGCCCTGCATCACGGTGTAGCTTGCTGTCCAGGTTTCGAGAGGGTGCGTTTCTGGATGAGGTATCGAATATATTGCTTCCCCCTACTTATACCTCCCGAAGAGATCACGAATGTAAAATTAGAGAGATTCGAGCGCGCACGGAGGCTTCCAGACAGTCGTTCTTCCCGCGAACCATACGCGACTGGAACAGGAAAGGGAGGTAATGACAGTGGCTCGTAAAGTGCTCTCCGCCACACACCGTTGGGTGGCTTGCGGAGTATACATGTAGATGTAGATGTAGAAAGCAATCTCTGGACTGATGACCAGAACAACAACAATAGTATAATAATAGCATTGTGTACAGCGCTATAGAAGCTCTTATGTAGCTACTGCTTTGTCGTGCTGCCAGTTAATTTATCTGTTTCTAAGGCTTAACTAAACCGCTCAAAATGTTTTGCACTACCATCGTTATTTGCATGGTTTTTATAGTGGTCAGAAACCACTTTCTAAATACTCTCTTGAACATAGGTAAAACGTTCAGCCTCCTGTCTAATGGCACTAAAAGTAAAGCTGCACTTTCAGTGCATTTCAGCAGAGTGCGCTGTGTCTACAACTGTGAACGAGACAGTGCGGTTTGCGTATAAAGTCTGTCTATATGCCTCGAGGGGTCATTTCAAGATTAGATCGTGCACCCAGTGTAACTTTACATGGACGTTTGCCAGCACGGGAAGTTTCTTGAAAGAGTGTCGTACACCAAAGCGACATCATTCCGACATTCAACCGCCATCGTGAGAGACAAGACATTGGAGATATGTCTCATAGTGGTCACAAACAGTCGATAACACGAGTGGTAGTATCTACAGACTATGATACGTAGGTACCTCAAAGAGAATGCAACATGTAAGGCCGTTACCCAATATGCGGATTAGATGTTGGTTCTTGAAGACTTCTCCTTCAGTTTTCTGTGCTATTAGTTTGGTTTTTGCAGCATAGGTGGGTAGCTTTACTCCCAAGGCGCAGGTACCATAGTAATGAAGGTTCTAACCGTGTACCGAAGGCTGCTTTTATGCTGCAGCTTTGCTGCGGGCACATCACTGTCATTTAAGTACGCTGCTTTCATCTGTGTGAAGCGAAGAGTGTCGTTGAAGCAACAAATCACAGCTCAACTTTGGGAGCGTGTTCGCGATGAAATTACTGCTCTTACTAATACACGTAACTAATTCAGTAAACTCATAAAAATGACGAGAAAAGTATATGGAAATCAGAAACAATTTATACTAAGACACTGAACCGCTCGGCCACCCCGGCCGGCGATCCTGCATGTCAGCAGGGGACTATTCAAGCTGATGGAGGCTCTGTAAATGTGCGGGCGTGCGCAGTTGGAGTGATATGGGACCCCTGATACGTCTACATACGACTCTGACAGGTGACCCATACGTAAGCATCCTGTCTGTCACCTGCATTCATTCATGTCCATTCCAACGGACTTGGGAAATTCCAGCAGGACAATGTGACACCCCACACGTTCAGAATTCATCGTACAGGGCGGCTCCAGAAACACTCTTCTGAGTTTAAACACGTCCGCTGGCCACTAAACTCACCAGACATAAACATTATTGAGCACATCTGGGATGCCTTGCAACGTGCTTTTCAGAAGATATCCCAACCTCCTCGTATTCTTAAGGATTTATAGACAGCCGTACAGGATTCATGGTGTCAATTTCCTCCAGCACTACTTCAAACGTTAGTCGAGTTCATGCCACGTCGTGTTGTGGCACTTATGAGTGCTCGCCGGGGCCATACACTATATTAGGCAGGGGTACTAGTTTCTTTGGCTCTTCAGTGTATGAAAGGGGCAAATTCAAAATTACATTTCCAATGACATTCCATGAACTTGTTCATTCCCAAATGTTTGTTTATGAATATTTTCCACATTTCCAGTATAAAGAAAAAATACTAATATTCTTCATTTATAGAGAATAAATTTAAGATTCAAAAAAATACTCAGCCTTCATCACAGAATTACAAAAGACGGTCAAGGAACATTATACATCCTCACACGTTCAAAATTAAAAAAGTAATTAATAGTTTAAAACTTAATAGCTTAAACACACAGTAATTGTAATTAATCTTGAGAGCTGAGACAAAAGAATGTACCTTTATCAAAGTTGACAGGTCGCGTCAACAATTTTCAAACCAAATTACATGTCCGTCATATACTGATGTGTATTTGTTGTAATTGAATCAGTTTAATTACTTAATGGAAAGCCTTCACTAAGTGTGCATTTTGTACATTTGATGACTGTAAGGACCAAACATAAAGCAAAAGGAAATCTGTCCGCTGAAAAAAAAAGGTCAGTTCACTACGTGTACTTGTCGCATTGTGACTTAATATTACTTACAATGGATACCGCTCACACACGCTTACTTAAGGTACAGTATGTCCACACAATGCGTCTTTCCCCGTGTGCAATAGCAGACACACGCGAATAAAAGGGAATACACAAAAGTTTGTGGAAAGAACGCATATACGCATGGACGTTCTTATGTCCACACGTTGTCTCATTTTGCAAGCAGTCTGCTATAGATTTCCTTCTTTGCTCGGGAGCTTGTGCTGTATTTACAGTGATGAAAAGGCTACAGAAAAGGAAAACACAAAAGCGACTGTAGGTGAAGAAGTACTAAATAATAGAGGCGCGAGAAATACGATTTTCTGCAAATTTCAGAAGGAGATCACAGTGAGATTTTAGATTTTCTGCTTGGGGAACTGCAGCGACTACGCTGACAGTAACATTTCGTTAGTTAGTATCTGGCGACTTACATACCAGTGTGAACTATTTATTTCACATTTCAAAGCAAAGCATTTAAGTGCTTATTCCTAAAACTGAGAAATACCCGATGGAGGTTCTTAGTCGTTATGTGAATGTTCAAATGTGTGTGAAATCTTATGGGACTTAACTGCTAAGGTCATCAGTCCCTAAGCATACACACATACCTAAATTATCCTAAGGACGAACACATACACCCATGCCCGAGGGAGGACTCGAACCTCCGTTATGTGAAGGTCAATCAACTTTCAATGCGTCATTCGTATTTTATTTTACAAAAAAGTTGTTTACACAACTTTAATCGTGAAAAGTTATATGAAAAATTACGTGTAGATTAGCATCCTGGGACAAGTTTTGGAATTTCATAGACGCCAGAAATCCACTAGAACGTATGTTTTATTCCAATTTTTTATTTATTGCACCATCAGTATCCTTAATTTCCATTTCTAGCAATTTGTTGAGGAGTTACACATACTACATCATTTCTTTTGTTCAGATTTACGGATCCTCAGTTGTGATATTAAGTCACCATAGCATTAATAGTCATCCACAGTTTTCTTATATACTTCTCTAAATTTCTGGTTTACTTTCCTCTGTTTTCCCTTCTTCGAAACTTATGGTATCTTATTCTTTACAGCAATATGGTCGGAGACCTTTCATCTAATATCTGATGCTCAGGCACCACATCTCAAATTTCTGTTGAAATAGTCCTTACAAGCGGCATTCCATACGACTTTTCTTCGTTCGTAATCATCTATAAATTTAAGCGCGCTTCGTTTGAAGTCAAAGGGCATTACTGCACATAAATTGCTTGACAGCATAACCTTAACATACTACGCAAACCCACACACACATGGGCCCGAGCTGCATGTCGCCTCCAAAAAAGCATAAAGATTCCCACTAATGGCGGGAAGAAATTCGCTTTACGCACGGCTTCCATTTCCAGGAAATTACGCATACACAAATTGCGCATGCGTACTTGCGCTGTTGGAAATTTATGGGCATGGCAAAGTTGAATACAAAAAAGGCGTCATGTGGACGCACCTTTAAACTGCGTTTCGCGCAGCTAGCCTAAATCTTTCGTACCACTCCAGTACGGTGCGGTATCTGATGTCTATGCTAGCTGCCTGTGGTCCGCCGGCCTGCTGTTTGCACTCAGCTGATAAGGTGGAGAGGTCATCGGCCAGCGCCCCCCCCCCCCCCCCCCCCCCCAGCTTTCAGTCCGCTAGGTAAAATGCTGGCCGCTGCAGGCAGCCGCTCTGCTCTTGACATCTCTGTAGTCACGCAGCGCCAGTTGACAGCAGCCAGCTCTGTTCTCCGGCTCGTAGCACGAAAGAAAATTAACACCAATGAGTGGTGTCAGTCAAGCTCAATAGCAGGCCACACACGAGCGGATTTCTGTGACGTGCAATTTCCGCGGTTATTTTTGACGGATCCAGTCCGTCGATCTCAGGCCTGCGTTTTCCACCAACGTGCAGGCCCGCCCATCGGAAATATTCTTTCACGTCTGCCGGAAACCGGGTCCCTTCGTGTGTGGCGTAAACTGTCAGATTTTTGCTATTTATCCACGGATTCAGGACTCTGGTGCACGTTCGACAGGTCAGAGGCCACAGGCGACAGATTTCGCCGTGAGTACGTTGTACAGTGCGACGGTTTTAGTCATTATTTTATTGTAGAACATTTTTATGTTTTGAAACGAAATGTCGTGTGGCAAGGACGTCGTGGGGTAGAGCGGTCGCCTGGTGCAAGTCGTTTCAGTTGACGCCATTTTGGCGACTTGCGTGTCGATGATGATGAAATTATGACGAGGACAACACAACACGCAGTCCCCAAACGGAGACAATCTCCCACCCAGGCGGGAGTCGAACCCCGGCCCCTCGCATGGCATTCTGCCGCGCTGACCACTCAGGTGTGGAGGCGGACATTTTTATGTTTTGAAACTCGTTTATATCGTTGACAGAGAGTTAGTATGGACGACAGGAGGAAGAAAACTGTGTTAGTCGCCGGCGATTTGTACGCTATGCATCCACATATTTCTCGAATGAAAAATCGCACAAAAAATGTCAAAAATGGATTGCCGAGAGGCAACATACCAGACATTTGGATAGATTCATATTCGTGAATATTACTTTGAGAATCTTGAAGGTCCGATATGCTAGGAAGAGGGTACTGGTGATCCTGTGTAAAGAACAGTAATTCGTAATACCTGTAAAATAATGGACCTAACATAGTTATGTGCAATATATAATGAACATAGTACATGCAACTTTTTGTTGGGAGTCACCATAGTGTTGATTTATACAATTCGCACTCCTCTTTTCCGCTTCTTTCAAGAAGCTTACAAGAAAACACGCATTTTTGACACCAAACGCGTTTAGGTTTATTGACATACACTACCCTCCATAAGTTTGGAACACCTAGTAATTATTGACGATGGAAAGAAAATATAGTATAAAAATGCATTTTGTTGTTTCCCAAATGTTTATTAAGCTCAAATAATACACAGGAAGATGCAACAATTAAATTTTTGATTCCTCAAAATAGCCACTCTTTGCTTTCATCACTGCCTTGCACACTCTCGGCATGCGCTGCGTCAGTTTTGCCAAGGTTTCAGTTGGAATTAATCTCCATTCTTGCTGCAGGACCGTTTTCGGATCGTCCTGTCCAATTCACCCCATAGCAGCTCGATTGCGTTACAACCAGGGGATTGGGGCGGCCATTCCATGTTTTTCAATATTTTACGAACCTCTAGAGACTTCACATAGTTCTGACACAAGAGAGACGTATGTTTCGGGTCGTTGTCTTGCTGCAAGACAAACCCTTTCCCAATCAGACGCAAACCAGATGTCTTAGCATGTCGCTGGAGAATGGCATGATAATCCTTTTGGTTCAGTTTTCCATCTATTTTCACCAAATCTCCGACTTTATTCCCTCCAAAGGATCCCCATACCACCACAGAACGCCCTCCATGCTTTACAGCTGGAATTACGCACTGAGGATTCAAGCGTTCATGGGGTAAACGGCGTACAAATTGACGGCGTTTACTTCCAAATATTTCGAACTTGGATTCATCAGTGAATAAGACTCTTTCCCAATCCCACGCTGTCCAATGTTGGTATGCCTTAGCCCACTGAAGCCTTTTCTTCTTGTTAACAGGGCGCAACAGTGGTGTCCTTGTTGTACATAACCTCGGAGGTTGTTGTCTGTCAGGTGTCGTCTCACTGTTGACTCACTCATCGGTGTGTCCCTCGTTGTGTTTAGTTCAGCAGTCAATTCCCTGACAGTTTTTAATCTGTTACGTTTACTGGTCACTACCAAATACTTTTCCTGGCGTTCTGATATTTTCCTGGGTGCTCCTGAGCGAGGACGCTATCGATAAGAAAAATGGTTCAAATGGCTCTGAGCACTATTGGACTTAACATCTATGGTCATCAGTCCCCTACAACTTAGAACTACTTAAACCTAACTAACCTAAGGACAGCACACAACACCCAGCCATCACGAGGCAGAAAAAATCCCTGATCCCGCCGGGAATCGAACCCGGGAACCCGGGCGTGGGAAGCGAGAACGCTACCGCACGACCACGAGATTCGGGCCATGGATATCGATAAGAGCCTGTTTCTAGATGCCGGTGTATGGTTTTTGACAACTCCGGTGATGGAAATCATCAGTTTCTTTGCTATTTGTCGGACACTATTGCCTTCTTGGTGCAAAGTGATTATCATTACCCGTGATTCATAAGGAATCTGGAACTTTGGGGCCATTTTCAATTACTTCCGCGGCGTGTTATACCTTTATGCACGCGCAACTACAAGTAAACAGAAATGTAAACGTCGTAACTCTACATAGCCAAGCGGTCTACTCGCGCCACCTGGCGTGTTTAGTAGAACTGCTTGGACAGGTAACGTCGGTTTACATAAAACGGAGCAGTACTAGTATTTTCCAATGTATATGTATATGTACAATAATTACGTGTACAATGCTGTACGTGCCATTATTAGCCGTTATTTGAGCTTGCTATTACATATTCTAACCAATAACTCACATAGATCACTTACATCTTGCTCTGTTGTAATACGCAGCGTGGTGTTTCCAAACTTACGGAGGGCAGTGTATAATGTAATTAGTGGTCTATAATGAAATATGGTCCCATCTGGAGGTGCGTGCGGTTCGTCGCATCCACACCGCTGCCGGCCCCACCCGCCTTATGAGGGTTTTTTCTGAGCACGCCCCCTCCATCGACCGTCTCCTGAAGGAGGGTGCCCTCCTTTTTAACCAACGTTACAAAGTCGACCCCTCCCGATCCCCTCCTCAATCCCTCCGCTGCCAAAGGTGCTTGCGGTATAATGCGCACCCAACATCTGAGTGCCGCGAGGCCCCCACCTGCCCGCACTGTAGACAAGCCCACTTTTTACGGCAGTGCCCCAATCTCCAGTCCCCCCCCCCCCCTCCTGTAATACCTGTAACCTCCCTCATCCCACCTACTCCCAGAAGTGTAAGGCCCGACCCCCTCCTACCACTCCCAAACTCACTGTTCCCGTCCGCCCTCTGGACGCCCCCACCCCTCCCGGCAACTCCCTTCGCTCACCCCCTACCGCTGAGAACATCATCAGATTCCTCACCATCGTCTACGCCATCTACTCCAACAACCAGGCCCATTTCACCTTCTCCCGTCTTGACACCCTCGTTTAAATCCCTATCATGGCGCGACAGCGCCGTATCCTTTTCAACAACATACGCTCCCTTCCCGCCAACAAGAACCTCTTCCTGCACACCCTTGCCACCCACCGTGTGGATGCCTTCCTCCTCAATGAAACCTTCCTGCAACCCCACCACACCATCCACACTTCGCCCTACCTCCTCCACTCCTCCGATAATCCCCTCCCGATTGCGCGTGGCGGAGTTGCCATTGGGCACCACCGCCAGATCCCTGTTCGGCTCCAACCTCTCCTTCCCGACCCCACCGAACACCTGATCCTTAGTCTCCTCTTCCCCGGCCTTACCGTTACCTGCGCCACCATCTATGTCCGCCCCAACGCTCCTATTCCCTTCGACTTCCTCTCCCACATCGACCGTACCTTCTCCTCCTATGTGATCGCCGCCGACCTCAACATCCATAGTCGTTCCGCTGCCCAGTTACGGCGGTGGCATCGGTTCCTCTCCTCCCTTCAAGGCGACCTCATCCCTATCCCCCAGCCCACCCGTCCCGAATCCAACTCCACTCCTGATGTTATTCTCTCCTCCCCCAACCTCCTTGGTCGCATAACGGTGGATGTCCTGGAGCCTATTGGTAGCGACCATCTCCCTGTCCTCCTCACCGTTTCAGACGGTCGTCGCCCCCGCCCCGACCCTCGTAATGACCCTCCCCCTAAGTATGTGCATGACTATACCCGTGCCAACTGGAATGCCTACCAGGATACCCTCTCCACCCAGGTCGATAGCCACCCTTTCACCTACCACCACCCAGATGATGTCACCCATGCCGCCTCCTTTCTCCAGCAGACCTTGTCTGAGGCCGTGGAGGCCCACGTCCCTACTGTCGCCATCCACCCCCACCGTCCTACCCTACCCCCGCAGGCCGCCCTCCTCCTCCGTGAATCCCGCCGTCTCTACCGTGCCTTTCTCCACACGCGTGACCCGGACACCCTACGACGCCACCGGCAACTCCAGCGACACATTCGTAATTTGCTCATGGCTAAGAAACGCCGGGACTGGCGACAGACATGCACCCGTTTAAATGCTACCCTACCTATCAACTCGTCCAAGTTCTGGTCAGCCTTCCATCGCCTTACTGGAACTAAGCCCTCCCCCTACTATCCTCTTCTCCATGATGATCACCCCTTCCCTGACGCCCTTAGTAAGGCCAATCACTTTGCCTTCTACCTGTCTGATGTGTTTTCCATCCCCGATGATCCCCAGTTCGATTACTCCCTCTTCCCCAATATCCGCGATGAAACTGACACCTCTGTCCCTCCCCTCGCTCCTGGTTTCCAGTACTTGGACAACATTGCACACACGGAACTCAATGCCCCTATCACTACACAGGATCTCATTGCTACACTCCGCACAAAACGCAACACCGCTCCTGGTCACGTTCGTGTCACCTACCGTCACCTTCGTGAAGCTCCTGTCTCTTTCCTCTCCACCCTGGCCAGGCTCTACAACGTAGTCCTGTCCACCGGTTACTACCCCAACCTGTGGAAAACCTCACGTATCCTCATGTTCCTTAAACCTGGCAAACCGCCGTCCGTCGTCTCCTCCTACCGTCCCATCAGCCTTACCTCGGTCTTCAGCAAGGTCCTGGAATCTATCCTCACCCGACACATCCACCAGCATCTCCGCCAGCACCGCCTCCTTCCTGTTACCCAGTGTGGCTTTCGGCCGTCCTTCTATTCCGACGACCTTCTCCTTCACCTCACTCATCTCCTTTCCAACCAGCTTAATTCCCGTCGCTCCGCAATCTTCCTCTCCCTGGACCTCGAACGAGCTTATGACCGCATATGGCATTCCGGTCTCCTCTTCAAGCCCCAAACCTTCGTCCTTCCCATCAACTACGTCCGTCTGATCGGCTCCTTTCTCTTCCGCCGTCCTTCCTATGTCACCATCCATAACGCCGATTGCTACACCTTTTTCCCCTCTGCCAGTGTACCCCAAGGCTCCATCCTCTCCCCCCTTCTGTACCTTTTGTACACGGCGGACATGCCGCAGCCGACACCCCCCATCCACCTTCTCCAGTTTGCCGATGACACTGCCTTCCTTGCCCTTGCCCCCACCCTGCAGCGCTCCCAACGCCTTCTCCAATCCCATCTTGACTGGTTCACCGCTTGGTGCAATCAGTGGTTGCTCAAGGTCAATCCCTCCAAAACCCAGGCGATCCTTGTAGGCAAAACCACCCCTTCCTTCCGCCTCCTTGATTTCTATCTCACCATCTATGGCCGACCTATCGCCCTCACTCCCACCCTTAAGTACCTTGGCGTCACCCTCGACCATCGCCTCTCCTGGACTCCCCACCTCCGGACAATCCAAGCCAAGGCACGCGCCTGACTCAGTCTCCTCAAGCTCCTCTCCGGCCGTACGTGGGGTCTGGACCCCTCCACCATCCTCCACACCTATAAGTCCCTCATCCGCCCTATCCTTTGTTATGCCCATCCGGCTTGGATCTCCGCCCCCCCTACCTTTTACAAATCCCTCCAAATCCTTGAACGCCATGCTCTCCGCCTTGCCTATCGCATCCGTCTCCCCTCCCCCAGGCGGATCCTGTACGATCTCATCCCCTTCCCCCACCTCTTCCTTTACCTTGAAAGGATACGGATCCTGTACGCCTCCCGTAAACTTGATCCTCCTCACCCACTAGTCTCCCCGATCCTCTCCCACCCCCGCCCGCTGCCGCGCCTGTATTCCCACGCCCCACCCGGTCTCCATCTCTCCACCCTCCTTACCCTCTCCCAAGGTGGTTTCCGCCAGCTCCCCCTCCCTGATGATGTCCTCCTCCCCTCCATCTACCGCTCCTACCAACTTTGATCCTCCCCCTCACTTCCTGTGTCCCTTGCTTTCGGAACCCTCCCTCCCTTCTCTTCCCTTCCCTCCTTTTTCCTTTTCCCCTGTCTCCTCCCTCCTCCCCTCTTCCCCCGGGCTTCCCCTCCCCCTTCCTCCCTTCCACCCGTCTACCCTGCCCTTGGCATCTGCTCTCCCCTCTCCCTCTCCCTCTCCCACCCCCCCTCCTCCTTTCTTGGCAGGTCCCCGGACTCGTACACGGTTAGTGAACATTCGCTCGCCGGAGATCTACGCCTCGTGTTCTGTGTGTATCGTCGTTTTGTGCTTTAGTGGTTCTGTATTATTCGTTTTGTGCACCTCTGTTCACGTGTGACAATATTCCTCTCTATCCAAGTGTCTGAACAAATTTTATCTTGGTCTCTACGCACGTGAACGGCTCCATGTGTTTTAAATAGTGATTGTCTCCGTTTTCTATGTCCACCATGTTTTTCTTTTCTCTCGATGTCTTCCTTTATATCTTGTGTGTATCTCTGAGGCCAAAGAGCGGCGTAGCATGCTGCTGCTGGCCTACCTGTACCCAGGTTTGAAAATAACAATAAAGAAAAAAAAAATATGTTAACAACTCCTCTTGCTTTCTTGGTCTAGAAACAATTTGTTATGAAAGACATTAATTTTACTTACGGTATTTTATGTCCGATTTTCGCTCAGTTCAATCAATACCGTCTGCTTTTGTAAAGCACGGTAACTGATGCGAAACACGACATGTTTCACATCAAGAAATGTATTGTCCTGCAAATCAGTGTGCTATTAGGCGGAAAACAATGCCAAACGAGGGAACACCTCAAAAAAGTGCAAGCAGACCGAGTCCCTTCCAATATGCCACGAAAGTTTGAACTTTCCTAGTCAATTTGTTTCATTTGATCTTTTGTGGGTCATTACCGAGACTAGGTCTCCAATATTTTCCTTTGTTTCCTTTTCTCTCTTTTCTCGTGGCTTATGCTTTCTTCTTCCATAGTACCCTGCTTCAAATTCTGCTTTCATACGTGCTCTCCATTCTTGGATATTACTTTCTTTCCTATAAGATCTCTCTACAACTGATAATTTAAATGCTGCCAACACATTTATTAAATCGAAATTATTTCCTAACCCTGTATTTAGCGATTTTGCGTATTTGACCTACCTGCAGTCTTGCTTTACTTCATTGTTTGGGGTGTGGCTGTGTTTCCTGTGTTTTTTTTTCTGTGCTGATATCTGCTTACGTGAATTCCATATTATCTAAGTGACCTGTCTGATAATCCTCCCAATATAACACATCTTACTGCTTAGTGTTACTTATTGGCAGTAATGGTTCTATTCTACTGTCTCATAGTGACAAATATTTATGCAGTAGAGCGTCGATTATCCGAAGTAATTGGGGGACATAGGTGTTCGGAAAACTGGTTTGTTCGGATAATCGAACTGTACATGTTTATTAGCCAAAAAGAAGTACTGTACAGTAAATTTATTCATAAAAACAGGCATCTCTTTTAGTATTACAATGTAACATACAAAGGCAACTTCAGTAGGAATATATAGTATGTGGCACAGTTTATTAAACAAAAATATATACATATTACATACGCATTTTGCATGAAAATACACACAGTATACAAGCCGACAGAAGTGTGCTGATTGTTGAAACACAGCGACTGGCGGCTTGGCCGCTGAGCAGCGCCTTGTGAAGGCCCCATTAAAAGCAATGTTCCGCCAGCGGTGGCCCAGTGCGGCGACTACTGTGGGAAACTTGGTTTGGGAGTGAGGGGAATGATGGATGGTAGGGTGGGAGAGTAACAGGTGCGAGCGAGTACACAGTTCGGTTAAGCGGTCGTTCGGTTGACCGACGTTCGGATAATCGACGCTCTACTGTATCTGAAAAATTACAGAAGACACAGCAACAGTTAGGACTCACTACAACCGGTGTCATCACGCGCACCTTTGGCGCTATTATCGCCTGCTGCAGTAATTATAAATACCATCCTGCAGAAAAAATCCTAAGTACTCGCCTACAGCATTCACGATACTCATATTTGTCATTTTCCGCTCCCGTGGCTGCTGCGTGCTGTGATGTTGCATTGGATCCCCTGGCTGTGGTCGTCATTTGGTTAGTCATCTTCTTTTCCACAGATTTACAATTCCTTTTCTTATGCATTGAATTCACATCTAAGGCTCTACCACGGTAATGAAGTTTCTGTCCAATGTGCCAAAGTGACACGTGCCTATCAAACTCCTTCTTCCACTGCTCAACATAACTAGTTCAGTAAACTCATAAATGTGATGACAATGGGCTCTTCAAATCAGAAACAGTTTCTATTACACGATGAATTTATTATACTTTTAGTTGAACTGAGAACATCTCTATGGTGTAAAAGTTTTCATTCACTACAAAGTGCATACCCACATTCACACGATTTTACAACTCCCTCTAGATAGCTATATTATTAAATTTAATTTCAGTATCAGTAAAATATTAAATGTGTTCAGCTTTTACATCAAACAAACATGAATGAACAATTACCAATCTTCCATCATATTTTCCGCATCCCGAATGCGTGACTATACACGGTTCACTCGCATCCGACCCTCACTATTGCCAGACTGCGACCAACTGCCTCACCGCTAATGGACAGGCGCCAAGACGCATCTATTAGGAGATGATACGGTATTCCCTTACCATCTCTGGCCACCGGTCTAGTAGATGAGATTCGATACGTGTGAACTGTTTCGGTAAATGTACCCTTACAAACTGAGCCGCGTGCGACCTTTCTGGAGGCAAATGCGTGAGCTGTGTCCACGCAGATGGAACGCAGCAGTCAATGTGACCTCTAGACTAGGGCTACCAGATTATATCATGGAAATGTAGGACACAATGGTAAACAATGAAGGACATTTGACTAAAATGCAGGACGTTACTGCTCAGTGAAAAAGTAATGTAAAGTTATAATTTTAATGCTGTTTATGTTACGACTGAAAAAATCGCAACACCTAAAAATAATTAATGTAGAGTAACGAAACTTCTGGAATACATTTGTCTAGGTTACATATTTAAGCGATTAACATTGCAAGATCACAGGTTAATGTAAGTATGAGATAGGCCATTGAAAATATGAAATGCTAGGACATTAATAACTGATGTACGTGTCAGATTGTTGAATGCAAGCATGCAAACGTACATGCATTGTGGTTGTGGATGACGCTGGAGCTGCCGTCCGATGATATCCCGTACATGCGCGATTGAAGAGAGAGATGGTGATCGAGCAGGCGAGAGCAACATGTCGACACTCTTAGAGAATGTTGGGATATAACAGCGGTATGTGAAAGAGCGTTATCCTGTTGAAAAACACTCCTTCGAATGCTGTTGACAAACAGCACAACAGGTCGAATCACCAGACTGACGTACAGCTTTGCAGCCAGGGTGCGTGGGATGACCACGAGAGTGCAAAACTCGCACCGCAAGTCATAATTCCAGGTGTAGGTCCAGTGTGTCTAGCACACAGACAGGTTGGCTGCAGGCCCCAAACTGGCAACCTTCTAATCAACATAAGGCCATCACTGGCACCGTAGCAGAACCATCTTTCATCAGAAAGCACAACAAACCTTCACCGTGCCTTCCAATGAGCTCTTACTTGACACCATTGTTGTGGCAGATGTCAGTGTTTTGGGGTGAGTGGAATGCACGCTACAGGACGTCGAGCTCGGAGCTGTCCTTGAAGTAACCGATTTGTAGCAGTTCGTTGCGTCACTGTGGTGGCAACTTCTGTTCAGCTTGCTGCTGCAGATGCAGTGCCATGTGCCAACGCCATACGCCGAACACGATGGTCTTAACTCACAGTAGTGCCATCCTGCAACCGTAGATCGTTGTGACCACCGCTGCCAGCAATCACATATAGTGAGTACGTTCCTGCCAGATATTTCTGCTGTAACACAGAAGGAACATCTAGCTTCTCAGTCCCATTATACGACCTCGTTCTAACGCTATGAGTTACTGAAAATGGAGACATTGTCACCTTAAATGCATTCTTGATTAACATCATTTCACCATGTCCAGTCTCAAAGGTGAATAACGCTCACGACCGTTTCTGTGGAGATTTAAAGCAAACCTGACTTGCAACCTGATAGTGGCACTACTAGCGCCACTCTTATGCGACTAGCGTGAAATTTGAACAGACGTTATCTTTCAGATTTAGAAATACACCTACCAACTTTCGTTTATGTCGCACAATTCCATGCTGTTGCGATGTTTTTTGGTCTCTGTATAAAGGGCCGCACAACCTATGGAATATTTTTGTTCTGCATAGTTATCCTCCTGTTTATTATTTAAAAATAAACAGTAGTCATAGCAAAATTCAAATTGCCAATGTTTAATTCAGGTTTTATTCGAAAATTGGTGCTTTGTACTGTGAAACAGAGGAATGTTGTAGCAAAAATAAAAAAAGGCAATATAGGCTTATCATATAGCGCTACAAAACGCAGTTTCCTTAAAAAAAAGATAAAATTTAAAAAGCCGCAAAACATCGCTTCAGTACTTTTCCAAGCTCATATACAACATGTTTCTGTTATTCATAAACAACTTTCGCACATGTCAGTAATAACTATTGCCATTGATCTTGATGAAGAACTTTACTTTAAGTACAAAATAACAACAATTATTATACAGATTTCTTACGTTTGATCATGTAAACTATACTTGCATCAAAAGTAATTGCTTTGGTTACGTAAAAACACAGAAGTTACATGATCAACAAATTTTTATTACTTGTAAAATGAAATTTACATTTTGTAAGGATATAAAATTAACAATGTACTAATACTGAGCGATGACTAGTTCTAATCATCTAGAAAATAAAGAAACAAACAAACAAAGAGCAAACAGAAGTCACTTTCTCCCAGTTTCTCTTGTATACATTCATTTATGTTTCTTCCCCCACCAATGCTACAAGTACTAGGAATTTTACGATCAGTGGTTCCCCGGGCCAGTGCATTCCTGGAGAGGTATGTTAAGCCTGTTACAGCTTCAGCACTATTTATTTGGCTTACGGAAGGTTGTGGCTGGTTGCAACAGCAGCTGGAATATTTTTTCTCATGGGGACAGTGGGAACTGAAAAGAGATTCCAGTGATTCTACATTTATCAGGTGTGTGTGGAACTTCTATCCAACGGTCACTGTGCTTGTGTTGTGATCACAATGCAATGGGGACAACACCAGGGGAAGGAGACACAATAAAAGGGGAAACAAAATCGGCAAAAAAGACCAGATGAAAGGCAGGAAAAAAGGCAGAGGAGAACCGGGGCCATGTGAAGGCAAGGCCAAGGCCTCCATTACCAACACCAACACTAATCAAGGGACTCCAATACCAGAAGGAAATTCAGGAGTAGAGATAAAATGGAGCCATCAGTGCATATTATGTGTGTGAACCACTTTTATCATTGTTCAGTCAATTTTATCTGATAAAATTATGTCAAATAAAAATATGCCAATATTAATCGAATTTATTTTTTTGAATTAAGATTATTAATTTGTCTGTAATAAATTTTTAAGATAAAATATAAAATATATAAACATGTATTTCAAATTTTTGATTTTTGTTTTTTAATTTTTTAATTTAATTTTTCATTTTTAAATTCTAATAATTATTTATTTTTCATATTAGCAATTTCGTATTAATGTATTTTTGTTTTCAGTTAAAAAATAAATCAGTTATATGTTCCTTTATTCCTAAACTGTATTACCAATCATCATAATCTCCTTTGAAACTCATAACTTCGATAAAATTTGAAAACATTTTATCATAATATAATGTGTGTATGATAACTAATATTTTTGTAGATTTATCAAGTAACAGTTTTGATGTTTCTTTTAGAATATATTTTATGTTAAAATTATCTAACTCTTCAAAATCTTTAACATTCTAGAATGCAGTTTCTGATATTTATCTGAGTAGCTGTCTATAGTTGCTGTACTTTTTAAAAATTTTGAATCTATAAATTCGAGACAATTTATGAATGTACATATTCTATATAATTTTTTTATGTTTTCACCATTTTTAATATTAATAATTTATTGAAATGTTCATCAGTTCGAGTTCATTTTAAATGTTCTTTATAATGTTATTTAGAAACATGTTTTCCACATAAACAAAGAATTTGATTTTTATTATATGTTTTTTACAATATTCATTCAAACAAGGGCTACACCTTGTTCTGTAATCATCTTTTGTATATTTCCTTGAAATAAAATTATCATTTCATTTCTTAACCTTAAAATTTTTAGAAATCTTAGATTTGGTGGCTTCCATTTATTAAGAAAAAAATTATTGGAAGAATTTAAAATAAAAAATTTCTGATAAAAATTCAAAAATATAATGATAAGTATAAAAAAATAAATAAATGCAATTGAATAAAACAAAATAAATATAAAAAAGTTAAATGATAAATAACTTTTAATTATTATTGATGTAAAAATAATTTCTTATTTGTGTTGTAACATTATTTTTTCATATGCATCTGTTATGAAAATTATGAAAACCAAGCTATATCATTTTCTTCTTTTAGAACTGTTTCACCAAATATGTATCTGGGAACTTTGTATTTCTCATTCATAAAAATTTAATTTAACTTCTTCTCAACCTAAAGCTTTTAGTTCATGTACAATTACATTACAATGAACATCTGTTTCAGTTTCGAAAATTTATATTCACCAATTAGCTGTGTAGCTCTTTTCAAAAATTCCTTTAAATTTATTTATTCTTACTTTATTCCCTATTTTATATACAGCCTTACTATTTCCAAATTTTGTTTAGTAAACACTTTGGAAGAAAAATTTTTCATTTTCTTTGTTTACCTTTTTGGCTTTATTTTTATTGCTGTGTACTTCTGCGTAATTATATTCATCAGTTAATTTAGGAACTAAATCGTTTATTTATAATTTTCCTACAAGTCAAATTTTCCCCACATTTTTTCGTTTAATGTTCTATTGAAACTTTCACCAACAGATGCTTTTAATTCTGTAAAAGTTGAATAATGATTAATTTTATATTTTGTCACAAGGTCTTAGAAATCCTTAGTATGAAATTCTTTTCCATTATCTGCTTGCAAATTTCTGGGTCATCTTTGCTTTAAAATTGTTCCAAAAAATAAGACACATTTTTACTTGCTTATCCTTAACTGGAATATCCTAAGAATATTTTGAGAGAACATGAAGTATAATTAGCAAATACTTATATCCTTTATTTATTTTACAGATTTCTTGAAACTATCTGAATCCATTTCTATTAGATAGGCTAGCCATTAATCGTCTATAGCAAAATTTATTGTTTATTTCTTCTCAAATATTTGGCTATAAACCATTACCTGCATTTTATTTATGAATTTAATTTTGTTAGTTTTAGATACTGAACCAATACGTTCAGTTCTCTGTTTTCCATTTACTCTATTGGGATGATGTATATCGGTAAATTTTTTGCATTCTTGACAACAAATTTGGCTGTCTGAAAGATTAATGTTATTCATGTATATACACAGAAAAATTATTTATAAGCTTTAAATAATTTTTTTGCAATTTTTTGAAGTAAGCTAATTTTATAATTAATTAAAAGTTGTACGTAGGCTGTTTATGTTTTCATATTGGCAACGTTACGTAGCGCTCGGTATGAAAATCACTGGCTGTGCTGTGTGCAGTCTGTGGCTAGTTTGCATTGTTGTCTGCCATTGTAGTGTTGGGTAGCGGCAGCTGGATGTGAACAGCGCCTAGCTTTGCGCAGTTGGACGTGAGCCGGTAGCAGTGGTGGATGTGGGGAGAGAGATGGCGGAGTTTTGAAATTTGTAATACTGGATATTATGAATTGCTATGTATATTATGATTTTTCAACACTATTAAGGTAAATACATTGTTTGTTCTCTATCAAAATCTTTCATTTCCTAAATATGCCTATCAGTAGTTAGTGCCTTCCGTAGTTTGAATCTTTTATTTAGCTGGCAGTAGTGGCGCTCGATATATTGCAGTAGTTCGAGTAACGAAGATTTTTGTGAGGTAAGTGATTTGAGAAAGGTACAGGTTCATGTTAGTCAGGGCCATTCCTTTGTAGGGATTTTTGAAAGTCAGATTGCATTGTGCTAAAAATATTGTGTGTCTGTATAAGCAGAGTCATGTATAATTGCTGAAAGGGGACGTTTCAAAGTGACCATATGGTAATGCATCTACTGTATTGTCCCACACATATATTTTATTATTGCGAGGACTTAAAGATTTTATATTGACTTTAATTGCATGAACATCATGTTTCTTACTTCTCATTAAATTTTTTGTATTGCATTGTTCTTTATTGTTAAATAAACAGTTTTAGTAATCTTCAAATCAAATTTTATTTTTAACACTACATTTTGTTACTCCTTTTGATTTTATCTCTTCTGTATTGCAACGTACACAGACATTCATTTTCGCTCTAAAACTGCAAAATTCTTCCAATGTTTTATCTTTAACTTTTTCTAATACCTTTTATTGATTTGAGGTGTATTATGAATTTTATTATTCAGATAATCACTTCTATCAAAATAATGAAACATTGATTTCATATCTTCATAATAGTCTTTAACTTTTATATTAGAGGTATAGCTGTCAGTATCTTGATAACAAATTTCGATATTTTCTCCATATTTGGTTTCTTTACATTATACTGAAAATTGTGCATTATTTCTTTTGAGAAATGAAGTATAGCCATTCCAATACAAATAGCTCTATTAAACAAAATCTTAGTTTGATTAATATGAATAGCAACTAAATCTTCATTAATATTTCTTTATTTTAGAAATTTGGTTTAGCTATCAATTTAAAGCATTTTTTACCATCTGAGACTAATTTTATATCTACAGTATTGCTTACATTTTCCACCTTTTTTCGAAATATTGAATTGATCATCAGTTTATAAAAAGACTTTTCGAATCATTTTTGTTTTTATTCTCATTTCCTTTTTTAAGCCTATATGCAGTTTTAATCATTCAGATTGTTCTAATTTTAAATATTTATGTATTTTTGTTACTTCATTCCTAGAGACAGTACTGCTTAATATTTCTATAATGTGACATAATCATGTTTGTTATCTAAAGTAATAAAAATGGTTTTTTCATTAGTTTTTGAAATGATTTTATTTTCAGATGCTAATGGTAAATCTTTATGTAAATCATGTAACGCCATCAGATTTTCAAAATCGATTTAAAAGTACAACATATTTCAGAAGCATCTGAAATTCCACTTGACTTTTTTAGATTCAAAATTGGTTGCTTCATCCTATTCAAATCTGTTATATGGTAAACATTGATCCATAGCATAACTGTTTAGTTATTTGCATCACACTTGCTAAATAATTTCATTTCCTGCTTCCATCAAAATTTTTCCTATGTTTATATTTTCACATCATATTCCTTTATCAGTCATTAAAATCATATAATAATCTCCTAATAATTGTAAATTTCCTTTAGACTTCTTTACATCGAATCCAATTTTAAACCGACAGGTTTTATATAAGATTTTTAAAATAGTAAAAACCCTGTGCTAATAATAAAATATCAGCTGTAAAATGTAACCATGGTATTCTTTTACATTTTTTGTATTACATTTTTCCAAATTAATTAAGCATGATTATTTCATGTAAAATGTTCCAACCCTTCCAAAACTTAAAATGGACTAATTTATATATACAATAATTTTTTTATATTTTTGATATACTCTGGAATAAACTTTTTACATATATTTGAATACTTGTCTTTTGTTGTTGCATTGTTATAAAATACTTTAAATCTTTTATTTCGTGGCATTTTATACATTATTTGAATTTACATATTCTTCTTCATTTTTTATATCTGTATAATTTTTAAATAATATAATATATTCTAATGCTCATCACTGAATTCGTTTCAAAGTTTCTTTTCACTAATATTTAGAAGTATATTTCCCACATTGACAAAGAATTTGATTATTATTATATGTATTTCTATGATCGTCATTTAAACACGGTCTTCACATTGTTCTGTAACCATCTTCTATATATTTCTGTGAAGTGAAATCATCAATTGAATTCTCAATCTTAAATTTTAGACCTGACAGCTTTTATTTATTAAGAGAAAATTTACTTGAATAATTAAAAATTTCCATTAAAATTCTTATATGAAATGAAGTCATTAAACATATAATGATAAATAATTTTTAAAAATTACTTATGAAAATTGATCTTTTTATGTATATTATAACATAACATTATGATTCCTACCAATTATGAGAAATATATTGAAATAAACAACTTTTAAAAATTAATGGTGGAAAATAATAATTTCTTTTATATTATAACATTTTTTTTTATATCCAACTATTATCAAAACCGGCCATATAGCAGAAACTTTATTATTTTTATTTTTGCATAAGTTTTAAAATTCTTTTCCATGACCTCACTGCAAATTCTTTTGGTATCTTGGCTTTATTTCAAAAGCATTAGACACATTTCTACCTCTTTAACCTTAAACCCAAGTATATCTTGAGAAGACAAATCGTAGATAATAAATTTTTATATCCTTTGTTTATTTGTGAAATTACTAGATAATCTTTCCATAAGTCATCTATACCAAAAGAAATAATGTTTCTACTTGTCCAGTTATGTCTTATCAGTATATGTAATGCCATAATTACTACTCCTCGAACATTATTATTAGGCATGTTCCAACATGTTCAAATTTCATTAGCAAGTTTACTTTTTTTAGTTTTAGAGACTGAACAAATATCTTAACTTTTTGCCTTCCATTTTTTGTTGTTATCTATTTTGGTGAAGTGTATAAGTAAAGTTTTTACATTTTAGACACCGAATATGACGACTAACGAATTTCATTTATATATATATAGAAGCTTTATTTTACATTTTTGAATAAAATTATTTTATAGTTTTTTGAAGTATGATTTTGTGATAAACCATTAATTAAATAATTATCATACAGTAATGTATCTATATTATTTTCTAAAACATAGTTTTAATATTGTGAACACTTATAGAATTTCCATTGAGTGCAACTGAATAAAATTCTTGTTTCTCACTTCTCATTATGTTTAAAGTTCTTCACTATTTGTTATACTTAAATAAACAATGACCATTGCATCATATTGTTTTAATGACACTTTTCCTTAATCCTTTTGGTTTTTCCTCCTCATTATCATCAACTTCATAAGCATAAATTTTACCATATAACTGCAAATTTGTTCTACTACATTTCCTTAACATTCATATTTCATTTTTCCTATTACTTTTTTACTAACTTGAGGAATATTCCAGAATGAGATTTTCACTCTGCAGCGGAAACATTATTTTCCAGATATATACTAGTATCAAAATAATGGACCACTGATTTCTTATCTTCATAAAAAACTTCATTTTTTTATATTATAGGTATAGCTATAACGATCCTTGTCACAAAATTCAATACTGCCACCACATTTTATGTTCCCAACATTATAATGAAAATCATACATTATTTGTTTCGAAAAATGAAGTATAGCTTTTCAAATATTAATAATTTGAGTTTCATTCATATGAGTAGCACATAAATTTTCATTTCACGTTGTTCTGTGTTTGAAATTTCTTTTAGCTATTAAATTATCGCATTTATTCAAATTTGAAACTAATTTTATAACTAGTATGTTTCTTATATTTTCCATCGTCTTTCTTAATACACAATAAATCATTAGTTGACAAATATCTTTGTTAACATCATTTTTGTCTTTTTCTCTTCATAATATTTAAATCTATACACATTTTTAAGCAAACGATTTGTTGAAATTTTAAAAATTTGTGTATTTCTATTATCTTTATCCGTAGTGACAGATACTATTAGGATCTGTATAATGAATCAAATAACTATATTTATTATCCAAAGTAGTCAATAATATTTCCTTAGATTATGGTATAATTTTATTTTTTGATGCTAATGATAGATCTATATTTAAATCATATTTGGATATTCTAAACTGACTTCGATAACTTAACCTAGTTTAGTAGTACCTGAATTATTTATTTAGAATAAAAACGTTTTGGTTCATCCCATTCAAATCAATTAAATGGAAAATTTTTACTTATATCATAACAGTATAAATTGTTTTCATCTGAATATACAAAAAAATTGGTATAATGTTTTTATCAAACTTGTTGCATATTTAATATTTTGTTTAACATTTGTTTTATAGAACTGTGATATTACATCTCACTCATTTTTCAACCATTAAAAACATATTATAATCATCTACTAATTGTAAATTAACCTGTGCCTTTTTGACATAGCAGCCTGCATTAAACCAGGTTCCCCGCAATATTAAGATTGATCTCAGTTATATATCATTTTATATACAATTCATATATATTCAAAATATCTCATAATACTAAGATATCGGTTTTTTAAAATAAATCATCATATTTACCATGAATTTGGTTATTAAATTTTTCCCAAATTAGTTTAGCATGATTATAATCACTTATGACATAGTGTTTCAGTTAATTATAAAATTCCTACATGGCTGGATGTTTTGTGTCTTCGGATATTTACCAATCACCCTTCTGATCATAAGGGTAAACTCCTTATTCATTTGCTAATTTTGTTATTTCTTCTTCTTGGAAATGTTTACTGGTTTTTATCGTGTGACTCTTTTTTAAATTTGAAGATATTTTATCAAATCTTTACCGCACAAATTTAAATGTAACAATAAGTTTTACTTTTAAATTTGCAAAATTACCAAACCTTACATATTCATCTTCATAATTTGGTACTTAATCTATATCTTTCAACAGAACTGATTTCTTTTACATGCAAATAAATAGGTACAAATCCAGGATGTTTGTACTAGATTAGATTTATTATGTAGTGTACATCATGATGACTTTACATTTTATCTGTACAGTTTTTTTTACATAAAGGAAATACTTTACGTTGATCATGTCTAGATTATCTCCACTTCTTGCATTCATTTCCACATTTTCGGAAAAAATTCAGGAATTTATTAACTCTTTTTTCGTAATTTCTTTAATTTTTATGACGAGTACCCTATCTATATACAGTGACATCCTTATAGTGCCCATTTACATAATTAATACAATAGTGGAAACTACTTGTTTCGTACTTTTGATATTTGATAGAATATTTATGATATGGTTAACAGTTAAAAATTAGTAATGATAAACATTCGAAATCGCTGTTATCAACGAAAGTAACCTTTTTGGAAAGTTAATTATTTTTAAATTTTAGATATTCACTTTTTTTGGATTTCTGTTTTCAATGGATTATTAATTAAACCGATTTTGATTGATCATCTAATATTTATGAAATATTAACATGTAACATATGCATATGACACATAAATCTCGATTTTTTAATTTTTGAGGTATGATTTGGAACAAGTCGAGTAAAATGTGTCATTTCACAGTAGTGTGATTATTTTCCTTTATAAAAATATAATAAATGAATATGATATTCCATCATAGGATTACCAATGGATATACTGCATATTTTTCATCTAAAGGAAAAACAGAAATATTGTGACTCTTAATTGATAATTCAGAACGTTTATATTGAATAAATATTTGTGGATTTTTAATGTTTTTACTTTGAAAATGAAATATTGCGTCTTTTATAGAGCACAAGTAATATTTTTGTCATTACTTTTTACATTAATACTATCCTACTTTTCTTTTATTTTTATTTTTTACTTTTATTTTTATTTTTTACTTTTATTTTTATTTTTTATTTTTTAGTTTTCTTTTATTTTTCATATAAGATGAACCTTTTGATGGAACATTTCGATTTATTGATAACTACATTCTGCTTAATCATCATCCCAATCCTGGAATTTGAAAATAATTTCGTTTCCCATTTTTAATTTTTTAAAATAACTCCTACCTTTCCAGAATTACGTAATTTTGTGTTTCATAGACAATTTCTTTAGTTTTATTAGGTCGGCATTTTATATTCACAAAATTATTTAAAAATTATTTTGAAACAATTAAATATTTTTGAGCTTTTTATACCTATTTTCTTAACTTTTGGTTTGACTGTATTCAAGAAATTATAAGAATCAGATGAGTTTGTGTTATTTTTTACATTTGTAGATTTTAATCGATTTAAATGTTTTTTCGATTAAACAATAATTAAATATGTGTCTATTTTTGTTTGTTTCCATAAAATCAATTATTATGAAAAATAAATATTTCACATAATGGTTGAGATTGAACATGTTAAAGTACTTCATCAGCATTTTCAGTTTTATAATAAGGAAACTGTTTCCCATTCTTGCTCAAGTTTATATTATTTCTTGTTAAGCTTTAAATTGTGTTTATGATTAATTTATCTTTATTTAATTTATAATGATGTTATGGAAGTTCTGATCTTTAATTGCCGTGAACATATTAGTGATTTCTAGATTGTATTTTTTATTTTTTGTTGCCCTCTGTTTGAGATTAACATCCAGTTCTTCAAAAGAATTGAATATTATAATCACCATTTAGTTTGACATATTCTTTTGGCAAAATAATTTTAATTTCATTATTGAGTTCTAAACAAATTATTTACAATCTTTCGTATTTACATCTTCACCATTAGTAATAGTGTATAAAAAACTTAATTCTAGCTGATTAATAAATCAGAATTGCTATTTTAATTTTGCATTATTATATATATGGAAAAAATAACAATATATTTTAAAAATTATGGTTTATTAACTTTTAGTTTGCAAATTTGAGATCCTTATTCTTATACTTTTTCATTTCTTTACATTTTAGTGTAATATTTGTGTCTGTAAAAAATTAAAATCAAATGAATTAATTAATTTATAGTATTTGTTTGGCAAAATAATTTTAAATTAATTATTGAATTTTTCCTAATATGTGGTATTTTAATACTCACAGAGTGTAATATTATATAAAAACTGGATTATTGATCGCTAATTATTTTAAATTAACTTGAGTTGTTAGCACTATTCAGTTTCTTATGAAATGAATCGATTTAGGTGGATAAAAAGTTAAATATTGTTGAAATCTAGCGTCTTTATGTAATTATGATGACAATTCGCGAAATAAAATTATTTTAAATCTTCTGATACATATTTACTTTTACCTTTTAGTTTACAGATAGAAAACTTGATTCATGGACTATTTTTATTGGTTCATTAGCAGTAGTTATTTCATAAAGATTATCAAAAATAGTTAACGAAATATCAAAATGATTGAAATTTAAACCATTGAAATGGAAATCTTTATTTATTCTTTTACCAACTACAACAAAAAATGTACTCTCATCTTCGTGAATTATTTGTTCATTTCCAGCCATAAATATAAATTCAAGTATTTGTTTGTCATATTCTTTATCTTATAGATTACTTTATTAGTTTAAGTATGGGGCTAAGTGAGTCTTTGAAAAATAACTTTCAATTTTTAACATAATCCTTCACTAGTAATATATTTATTTAATTGTTTTAAAATTCTAATATATTTGGCTCCTGTGGAATATCTTTTAACTAAATATTGTTTGGTAGCTGAATTGTAAATAGTAATCGCCTTGACCTCTTCTATTGTTCTTTTATTTTTAAAACTGATGCAAGTATGATGAAAAATATTACTAAATTCATTCTGAAATAAAATTTTATACTTCATTTTTAATTTTTGTGAATTTATTTCATAAACTTTAATTTTAATTTTTGATTATTATTCTTTATTAAAACTAAACTTCTAAAAGGTTTAATTTTTAATTCTTCAAGATTTTCTAAATGAAAATATGATAAAGCTTTATAATTTTTATTATTTTTTTAAAAAATCCCTTATTCTATTTCCTTTCTTTTCCACTGAAAAATTTTGTGTTTTATGTTCTTTAATTGTTTGTCATAATTTTGTTTACTGTGAACAGATGATGCAATAGCCACTAAACCTCCATCTAATTAATCAAGTGCACCCAATGATGCTAATAAAATTTGAAGAAATTGACTTCATGTATAGTTAATCAATAATTCATTTGTTCTTTTTTGTAAGGCGTGAAATATATGACATATTAAGGAAATTTCTTGTTTCTTATAGTTGTTTCTGTTTTGAGAATTAGTTGAAAATTATCAGTACTACTTAACTGTTACATATTTAGTTTGATTTTAATTGCCTTAGGTTTAGTTCACACATCAGCAACAAAGTATGTTCGATTGAAAAACTGTTGATTTATGTAGGTTCAAATTAATATGACCTAATATATTTTATGATTAAAAATTTACAAAACTACATTAGTTAAAAAATTTGGTAATTCATTTATAAAATAACTATTACAGTAGCATCATTAAATGAATCAAATAATTATTTTCCTTAAAAAATAATTATATCTAAGGCTCCAAATTTATAATGAATAGGAACCAATGAAGGAAATTATGGTTTATAATTATTGGAGAACCAATTATTAGTTCTGCTTTAAAAGAAGCAATGATACTTGTTTCTCAGTCAGAAATTTATAAACATTTCATCAGCTTTAATAAAATTAAAATTTCTTAATTTGGAAGGAATTTATTTTTCAGAAATTATTAGCAATAATTTTTTTAATAGCTTGAACAGTTTTGTTAAAAATGCCTAAAGAATTCCCAAATACTGTCTTTTATATCCGTATATATAATTTAATGTCATTTTCATTAATAAATTTATTTAAAATTTTTCTTGTTTAATACATGTTATATTTTTTTAGTATGAATAAATGTTTCTTAATTTTTTAAGTTATGTTGAAAACAAAATTTTTATTCTTTCTCCATCACAATGTAATTTACTATTTTTTGATGTAATATTTGGCGTTAACAATGTACACAAACAAATCAAAGCGACTTTTTCATAACTATTTTCTGTAGGTACATTTAATCTTTTTTGAGAGTTGATGATGTACCACTAAATTCAATTAGATGACTCCTCTGTTATACATAAATTGTAAATTAATTTTAGAATGGATGGATTGGGAAAAAATTTACCAATTTCTATCTGATGGGCAATAATAGGACGAAACTCATGTGGAAATATAACAGTAATGATTGATACCTATATTTTAGCTCCAGGATGGGATAAGATACATAATTGATATACTTATTCAAAAAATGTTGATGAACCAAAATACTTAGACTTCATTAAAAGGTGCAAAAAAATTGTAAATAAAAATAATGAAAACATGGCTACTGTTAATAAAAATAATAATGAAAGATGAATGTCAAAGAAATTTCGATGTTCTAATTAATGATTTTCTTCTCGAAAATCTGGATATCATTAAAGCATATTTTAGTAGAGGTATATGTAAAGGAGTAAATTTGTTTTATATACCATTAACATACTCAAAAATACGAAAACAATTAGTGCAATCTTAAATCGTTTAAATATTTTTACACAAGATGATACAAATTTAAATAATATATATCATGAAATGCTTAATGCTATTAAAACTTTGATAAATGTAAACAAATCTGCAGTAAATGTTTGATTGATGATAAATTTGGATTTATTACAACAGAAAAACAAGAAAAGAAATAATGGTAAATATACACTGAAGAGTCAAAGTAACTGGTACACCTACCTAATATCGTGTAGGGCTCCGGTGAACAAGAAGAAGTGCTGCAACAAAAACTTGGCATGGACTTGACTAATGCTTGAAGTAGTTGAGGAGGGAATTGACACCATGAATACTGCAGGGCTGTCCATAAATACGTAATAGTATGATGGGGTGGAGATCTCTTCTGAATTATACATTACAAGGCATCCCAGATATCCTCAAAATGTTCATGTCTGGGGTGTTTGGTGGGCAATGGAAGTGTTTAAACTCAGTGGAAAGTTCCTGGAGCCAGTCTGTAGCAAATATCGATGTGTGGGTGCCACATTGCTATACTGGAATGTAAGTCCGTCAGAATGCACAATGGACATGAATGGATGCAGGTGATCAGACAGGATGCTTATGTATGTTTCACCTGTCAGAATCATATCTTGATCTATCAGGGGTCCCATATCACTGCAGCTACACATGCCCCACAGAATTACATAGCTTTCACTATCTTGAACAATTCCCAGTTGACAAGCAGGGTCCATGGATACCCATACACGCCTATCCACTCAATGCAATTTGAAATGAGACTTGTCTGACCAGGCAGCATGTTTCCCGTCATCAAGTGTCGAATGTCGGTTTTGACAGGCCCAGGTGAGGGATAAAACTTCGTGCTGCATAGTCATCAAGGGTACATGATTGAGCCTTTGGCTCCAAAAGCCCATATCGATAATGTTTCATTGAATGGTTCACACATTGCCACTTGTTGATTGTCCATCATTGAAATCTGCAGGAGTTTGTGGAAGCACTGCACTTGTTTCATGTAGAACGATTCTCTTCAGTCTTCAATGGTCTCATTCTTACAAGATCTTTTTCCAGCTGCTGCAGTGTCTGTGAGCTGATTTTTGCCAAATTCCTGATAGTCACACTGCACTTGTGAAATGGTCATATGGAAAAATCCCCACTTCACTGCTATCTCAGAGACACTGCATTCCATCGCTAGTGCTCCAAATATAACACAACGTTCAAACTCATTTAAATGTTGATAACCTGCAATTGTAGCAGCAGTAACAGATCTAAGAACTGCGACCAGCACTTGCTGTCTTTTATAGGTGTTGCTGATTACAGCATAGTATGCAGCTTGTTTACATATCTTTGTATTTGAATACATATTCCTATATCAGTATTTTTGAAAAGATAAAAATGAAAGTTAAACATATAAAAAATTAATACAAGAAACATTAGAAAACTTTCTTAAAAGATAAACATGAAAGAAGTGTTAAACATTAACATTAAATACAAACATAAATGTGATACATTAAAAATAAATCATTAATGTTTCAGTATTGGTAATAAATGTATGCAAAATATGACCCAGACGTTGTCAGAAAAACCAAATAAGCTACAAAGATAAAGGTGCAATTAAAAGAAGGATTTAAAAATTTGGATAAAACTAGAACCATATGTGAAAAATATAAAAAAGGAAGTCAACCCATTACAGATACAAAGATACATGAGATAAACTTTTCATGTCAACTGAAGGAACTATTAGAGCTGAACAACTAATTGTTTCCTATCATCATTAACAACATTGTTCAAAAGATTTTAATGATACACCAGAAATCAAACACTATGATCGAAGTTATAATTTAAGAGAAACTAAAATACAAAGTTTATTGAATAAGAATAGGGAAGCACTTAAAGACAGACAAATTAAAACTAATGTTAAAAAATAAATATATGTGAAATAAACCTGAATTACATCAGTTATAGTGAAGATCAAACTTTTGAATTAAGACCTGTTGGTAAGTTTAAATATGTTAGTAATTTACAGGTAATGTTTGGTGGAGATTAGTTAACAGTTGGTGATAAAACATATGAAGGAACAGATGGGTTAATGACTCTTTTAACTAAAAAACCTATTAGTAAGTATGATATGAAAAAAAATTGATTTTGTCGATTTACCAATCTAGGTATGTATTTTACTTGATTTAGGAGCAATATATTCTGAAAATATCCCAAATAAAATAAAATCAAGTAAAAGTAATAAATATAAATTTTGATAAAAATTGTTGATGACTACTTCTAAAAATTAAGATGGTTACAGTCTTCTTGAGATTCTTCAGGCGAAAAAAGTAGGGGGAGATTTTATTAAAAAAATATGTATAAAATGCACTCCAATGTATTAACTGGAAATAGAAATTATTATAATGAAAAATTAGGAATAATAAGAATGTTAACAACTACATTTAACAATTATATTATTAAGAACCCAAAAAGGAATACCTTCTTTAATTAGGGATTTGAATAACTTACCTCACACATTTTGAAAATTGGAGAAATGTAGAAAAGTGTAGGTATTACGTTAATTAATGAATTACCTTTTGAAATGCATATTTCTGGTTAAAATTATTGTGGTCTAGGAACAAGATTAGAAGACAGATATTGCATATAGAGATAATCAAGATTTAGAGAAAAGACATGAAGCAGATAAAGGACTTCAATTAATGCCAAAAAGAGGGAAGTATGTTGAAGATGCTTCATTTGGTGAAAAATTACCACAAATGGCAGTTAGAGGAATAATTTATGGGAAATGAAAATTAGGAAGGGCCTTAATAGCATTGGTTGGGATCATAATTTTTTTAATTATATTCATTCGAATGCTTTATTAAGTTTTTATAAAATGTTAATACCTATATATGAACAAAATAGGAAGTTACATATTTTATTATCTTGCTATTAATGAAAAAATTAAAGATAATTTAAATCCTAGTAGAAATACATAACTGAATATAAATATTGGAGATGGTTATGTTCATCCAAATCATGCCCAATTATATATGAATTTTCAAGTTGTTGAAACCGCCAGATTGGATTATACTACATATAACAGAAGATCTAATAAAAAACCATCGTTGATTATATGGCAAAATTATTATATTTTGTGACTTTAAAATAATATTTTATAATTTGTAACTTTAAAATAGTAGTTTATGTTTTAAAATAATATTTTATCAAGAATGGAACATCCTTTTATTTCTTCCACAATTTTATTAAATTTTACTTCATAGCTTACTGATAAAATTGATAGGGAAGGATATATATTTAATAATGGTAGAATAGAAAGTAAAGAAAATAAAGGAATTTGTCCATTAGAAATGTCTGGTTGTTTTTTAAATATTGCAAAGCAATTATGTTGGAAGGACACTTAACTGTATTTTTTCTGCTAGTTCTAGTACTGTATTCGCTATTCTTATATGTTATGCTTGATGCTGGATTCAAAACAAGAGGCACATTACCAAATAAAGCAAAAAATGTTACTGATAGTACCTATTGTTAAATATGGTCGTTATTATGAACTAGAAAGAGTAAAGAACCATAAAATACAAATATGTTTCTTTGAATTACAAACTACAGAAATTGCCAATTTGATTAATAAAAATAAATTTGAGATAGATAGAACAAATAATTATAATTTAGTAAAATCTGATATGGCCTATTTTATTTTTATTTTTTTCTAAATCAAAAGAAAAATAATCAACCGATAAGTTCTTCATTATTTGATAACATGCAATATAGAATATTTATCTAAAAATGGAGGAAATGAAATTTTTCCTCAAGAAATGTGGAATTTAGATTCGCCCAATAATTCCTTAAAAGCTTATGATTCAGTTTGTGATTTTAAATGAGTAAAACAGTTAAAAGGAGATATTGATATAAATCCATATAATTTAATAACAATATAGTTTTTCAGATCAAAAAACAACTTTGTAACGATGTAATTAAAGTATGTGGATTTATCTCAATAACTATTTTTAATTGTTTTACTCATTTAAAATTACAAAATGAAGCATAAGCTTTTAAGTGGGATGTATTTTTTCTTAATATTTCATCATAAAAAATCAATATATATATATGTCACTTACAATTGAAAGGTGATATTGATATAAATCCATATAATTTAATAACAATATAGTTTTGCAGATCAAAAAACAACTATTTAACAATGCAATTAAAGTATGTGGATTTATATCAATAACTCATTTTAATTGTTTTACTCATTTAAAATTACAAAATGAAGCATAAGCTTTTAAGTGGGATATATTTTCTCTTATTATTTCATCATACAAAAATCAATATTTATATGTAACTTAAAATTTTTTCCAGTTATAGAAAAGAAATAATTTGATTTTCTATTTTTCTCAAATTTCTATCAAATTTTTATTATAACTATTGAATTCAGATAGATTAATATTTCCCCACTTTGTCTCTACTCTCAGGTATTTTAATCTCGGCAGAAGAATCACATTCATGAAAAGAAGAGAGGACAGGTATAACCATGCAAGGATCATCCACAAACACCAAGGACAAGGAAGGTGGGAGGGCTTATGTGGTATGAAGGTCCAAAAGACTGGTGCATTTCAGCAACATATGGATCGTCATGAATGGGGCCCTGTAAATACAAAGGGGGATGTGGCTCATTGCAGGCTCAAAAAATAAATGGCTAAACTTAGTATGGCCGATACGAAGGCAGCAGAGGATGGTAGATTCCCATTGGTAGAGGTCGAGGGAAAAATGCTATTAGCGGTCTCCTTGGTAGCACAAAATTTACTAGACAGGGTTGAAGACTTAACATATAGGACTAGTTTATTGGTGCTGTGGGCATTGCTTAGTCTCACTTGTATGGTTGGGTCATGTATGTACTTCAGTTTTTCTGTAGTTACGAGTCTTATTGTAAAGTTGCATATTCTAAAAATATTGCACAGTTTATTCATTTAAATATTATAATTGTAATCACTTACATGCCCCCAACCTGGGAGCGGTGGCTGATGAAGACTGGTGTCGCCCTTGGAGTTTCTGTAGTATTAAAACAGCATGGCTACAGAGCCGAGTTCGTATTGGTTTAGAGAGACAGGAAGAGAGGGGATGATGGTTACCAGCAAAGCCACCCCATATTTCCTACAGGGTGTCAAGACCTGTTTGTTGTGGGCAGGGCAGCTCTCCATGGGTGTCTGTTTTTGTACCAGTGTCTTCTCTGCGAGCACTCAGGATGGCTGTGCCTGGCACAAATGAGATTACACCTACATTGTTTGTCTAAATGAAATACATTTCCTCACCACTGCCTGCTTCCATCAGTGATGATGATAGAGCTAGTGACAAGGTGGGTTGCCTACACTATGGGCGTCACATTCGATGGCTTTTATCTTCAGAGTTCCTTGAAACCCAGTTGCATATTTTGACAGTGTCGTATTTACTATACATACAGAACCTTTGGTTGCATATTGGAAAAAGAGCAGCAGTTATAGAATTTGATATGACATCATCAATTCTGTGGAATACATCTTGACATTATTCCTACCAATAGAGGAGTACATCCATTTTTGAACACGTGCACTATGGCATCACAAAAACGCTCACACAAGTAATGTAGGGATGGCCTAGCAATGATAAATAAATCAGATCATTTGGACATGACATGAATACGAACATGATGTCTCTAGAGCAGTGGGACAAAACATGCTTGGTTGAAAAAATACACAAAATTGCGAAAAATATGCAAAAAATACGAGAAAATCAAAAAAATGTGGAAAAATATACAGTATTGTTAAAATTACGGAAAAATACCGGAAATGTGGAAAATAGGAGTACTTACATATGCTCCTGATTGTGGTTTTTTTTTATTTCACAAGTGTGAAAAGATGAACATTTTCAAACAGACTGGCATTATTTTAGTTATTGTTTTCTTTAATTTCGTAGTAAAGCTTTTTACAGAGGACATAAAATGCTGTCTGGCATTTCTGAAACAGAGAAATTTATATACCTTGAATATAAACTGAGGTGTTGACAACTCTTTCGTGAAGGTTTTTGTCTGGAGTGTAGCGTTTTATGGATGCAAAATGTGGACAATACCCATACCAGACAAGGAGAGGCACTAAACTTCTTAAATGTGCTGATACAGAAGACTGCAGAGGATTAGATGTATTGATTGAATAGCTAATGACGACATGCTGAATCAATTTGAGGTTCGCACTCCTAATGCGTGAGTGAACTGTGTAAGGCTGTCTAAGACTGAAGACCATCGAAGACTGCGATTCAGACTGGGACACGTAGCTGCTGGCAGCCATTCTATATCACAGCAGCAGAGAGTGCTCGCAGTTGGAGCCACTGAAGGTGTGGCTCACCAAGTGTGTACCACTGGGTCCACCGGGTCCCCACCTGACTGCTACTTAATCTGTCGGAAAACTGCGTTTTCGTTGCCAATTGTGAGACGCTGTGGGGGGATATCGATCTTTGATATCAGAACATCAAACGACTCTTGGGACTGATTTTTTCTTACATTTCCGACTTACTTTGAGCCTAAGCCCACTCAACTTCTTAGCTATGCAGGTTGTGTCGAAGTGTTCTGAGCACAGTCCATTTACTTATGTAAATCACAGTTTATTTATAATAATGTTGTTGAAAGCTTCGACATTGTATTATAATATAGCGTTTATGATCTAATAATGTTTGTATTCATAAAAACTTTGTACTGAAAGTAAATCTATAATTTTCAGAGCCTGACTACGTCACTGCATCATAGGAACAACCATTTGGTGATACAGACGAGATGAAACGGGGTTTTGGAAGTTTAGATAAGGGAGAGCACACTTCTTTCGAAGTGGAATCAAGAGTTACCTTCAGCGGTGGCGCAAAGATACCACTTTGCGTGGAAAAAAAAGTCATACGCAGCGAACAGCCCTATTCCACTGAAAAAAAGAACATTGGTCAATATAGGTAAAGGAACGGATGTACAGAAAATTAAAGACCAGGTTCGCTAACTTCTGTCTGTTTCAGGATCCTGTAGCAGACTCTAAGCTGAAACACTAAGAAGTTCCTGGAGGTAAATAAGCTTCTACCGGAACGAGCACAGATTCAGGAAAAACGCAACAAACTTTATTCACACACGATACCTTTCACGCGTCATATGCAGGTTAACATGAACATACCTCCTTCCTAGACTTTTGAAAGCCATTCCACATTGTACCACATCGTCAACTGACAGACAAGATATGATCGTGTGGAGTATCTTCACAGAGAAATGATTAGCTCAGTGAAATTACGGCGAACAGATCCCAATACGGTATACTGGGATATGTAAGGAAAAGTACAGTAACTTCGAGCGTGCCCCAAGGATCATCATAAGACCTATAAGATTTTCATAACCGATTAACGAGATAGGACATGAAGTACTATTACATTGGCCGGCCGTTGTGGGCGAGCGGTTCTAGGCGCTTCAGTCTAGAACCGCGCGACCGCTACGGTCGCAGGATCGAATCCTGCTTCGGGCATGGATGTGTGTGATGTCTTTAGGTTAGTTAGCTTTACGTAGTTCTAAGTTCTAGAGGACTGATGACCACAGATGTTAAGTTCCATAGTGCTCAGAGCCATTTGAACCATTTTTACTATTACATTGTTCGCTGGTGATGTAGCTATCTAAAGGAAAATGTCGTTGTTGAATGATCGTCGGGAAATGCAGACAAATTTCCACTTGGTTAAATGAATGGCAGGACCATAACGAAAAATAAATGACCTGATAGTGGAAATGAGCGTTTGGCGTCATTGGCCAGGAGACCCCTTACGGGGAACGTCCGGCCGCCTTGGTGCAAGTCTTATGACATTTGACGCCACATTGGGCGACCTGCGCGCCGGATGGGGATGGAATGATGATGAAGACAACACAACAACCAGCCCCTGAGCAGAGCAAATCCCCGACCCAGCCGGGAATCGAACCCGGGTCGCTTAGGACAGCAGTCCGTTACTCTGACCAGTCAGCTATCGAGGCGGACACCTCATAGTATCCTATTACAAGGCAGTGAACATATGGAATACGTATGTGGTTTAAATTATTACGGGTAATACTAAAAAAGGAAACTCCCCACCACACCCTACTCAGCTTTAGATTTAAGAGAGCCCAGTGGACAGCCCATCAAAACCTGAGCACAAATCGAGCATGAAAACAGGAAGAAGGTGTATTGAACCGTGAAAAAAAGCGAAATAAAAACAATGAACGCTACAGGGACAAAAAACGCCACGGCGTCGTGGTTAAGTGCTCACCGTTTTGGGCTGGGAAGCGGGCAGGCCGTGTTCAAACCTTCCTCTCGCCAAATTATTATTATTTTTTTCTCTGTTCGCTGTATTCAAATTTGTTTCCGTGTCGTGCTGTAACGTCCGTTTCCAACTGCGAGATGCAAGGAAGGGACAATTGATTCTGCGCAACTGCTCTATTAGCAGCCGAAAGGAAGTGGCTTTCGAATGGGAACAGCAAAGGTTTGATGAAAAGGCGACAAGTCAACCGAATCCTCCACCAGTGTGCCATACGCTGCATTAGTGACAAAATCCTCCAGCAGCAAATACGTCTAGTGTGCCATACACAGCGTTAGTGACAGTACGTGTGTCAAATAATAGGAATCTTTTAATCTGCAAAAAATGAACGCAACATGTTTCTTACGTTTTTGAAGTTCCGTCCCGTTTTGCAAGTTTTGACTCTTGAATTCCTTTGTTGTAACATAGTTCACACGCGTTTATTTGTTGTTTTCATTTCTGTGAGAGGTCTGTGTGGTATCTCGCCTGTTCTCACTATTCATCACGTTTACTTGTGACGGCAACGTATTCTTACCACATGACGCATATTCGATAACCATTGTATAGTACTCTGAAGCGTCAAAAAAACTGGTATAGGCATGAGTGTTCAGATACAGAGATATACAGGGTGAGTCACCTAACGTTACCGCTGGATATATTTCGTAAACCACATCAAATACTGACCAATCGATTCCACAGACCGAACGTGAGGAGAGGGGCTAGTGTAATTGGTTAATACAAACCATAAAAAAATGCACGGAAGTATGTTTCTTAACACAAACCTACGTTTTTTAAAATGGAACCCCGTTAGTTTTGTTAGCACATCTGAACATATAAACAAATACGTAATCAGTGCCGTTTGTTGCATTGCAAAATGTTAATTACATCCGGAGATATTGTACGGTGATGGACCTTAGGTACAGAAGAGACTGGAACCGCGCGACCGCTACGGACGCAGGTTCGAATCCTGCCTCGGGCATGGATGTGTGTGATGTCCTTAGGTTAGTTAGGTTTAAGTAGTTCTAAGTTCTAGGGGACTGATGACCTCAGATGTTAAGTCCCATAGCGCTCAGAGCCATTTGAACCATTTGAACCAACCGCCAAGACTACAGATAGAGGACAGACATTTCAGCGGCTGTACAGACAGTTCATAATGTTGTGAAAAAAAATGAAAGTAAAGGGCACGAGAGAGTTTTGAACACATCTCGACCGTTTTGCAGTTAGCATGTGGACGTAATGTGCTGTTCCAGTCTCTTCTGTACCTAAGGTCCATCACCGTTCCCTTTGGATCCCTACGTAATTCGGTGCTCTCCGATACACACGATCGAATAGCGGAGGAGTGGTAGTCAAGCGTCAACTTTAGGTTACAATATCTCCGGATGTAATTAACATTTTACAATGCAACAAACGGCACTGATTACGTATTTGTTTATATGTTCAGATGTGCTAACAAAACTAACGGGGTTCCATTTAAAAAAACGTAAGTTTGTGTTAAAAAACATACTTCCGTGCATTTTTTTATGGTTTGTATTAACGAATTACACTAGCCCCTCTCCTCACGTTCGGTCTGTGGAATCGATTCGTCAGTAATTGATGTGGTTTACGAAATATATCCAGCGGTAATGTTAGGTGACTCATCCTGTATAAACAGGCAGAATACGGCGCTGGGGTTGGCAACGCCTATATAAGACAAGTGTTTCACGTACTAGCTAGATCGGTTACTACTGCTACAATGCCAGATTGTCAATATTTAAGTGAGTTAGAACGTGTGGTCTTACAGTCGGCGCACCAGCGACTGGACACAGCATCTCCGAGGTAGTGATGAAGTGGGGATTTTCCCGCACGAACATTTGACGAGTGTACCGTGAATATCAGGAATCTGGTAAAACATCAAAACTCCGACGCCGTCGGAAAAAGATCCTGCAAGAACGGGACCAACGACGGCTGAAGAAAGTCGTTCAACGTGACAGAAATGCAACCCTTCCGCATGTTGCTGCAGATTTCAATGCTGGGCCATCAACAAGTGTCAGCTTGTGAAGTATTCAACAAAGCATCATCGATATGGGCTTTCGGAGTCGAAGGCCCACTCGTATACTCTTGATGACTGCATGACACAAAGCTTTACGCCTCGCCTGGGCCCGTTAACTTCGACATTGGACTGTTGATTACTGGTAACATGTTGTCTGGTCGGACGAGTCTCGTTTCTAATTGGATCGAGTGGATGGATGTTTACGGGTATGGAGACAATCTCATGAATCCATGGACCCTGCATGTGAGCAGGGGACTGTTCAAGCTGGTGGATGCTCTGTAATGGTGTGTGGTGCGTGCAGTTGGAGTGATATGGGACCCCTGATACGTCTAGATACGACTGTGAGGTGAGACGTACGTAATCATCCTGTCTGATCACGTGCATCTATTCATGTTCATTGTACATTCCGACGGACTTAGGCAATTCCAGCAGGACAGTGCGACACCTCACATGTCCAGAATTGCTACAGAGTTGCTACGGGAGCACTCTTCTGAGTTTAAACACTTCCGCTGGCGGCCAAACTCTCCAGACATGAACATTATTGAACATATCTGGGATACCTTGCAACGTGCTGTTCAGAAGATATCTCCACTCCCTCGTACGCTTACGGTTTTATGGACAGCCCTTCAAGATTCATGGTGTCAGTTCCCTCCAGCACTACTTCAGGCATTAGTCGATTCCATGCCACGTCGTGTTGCGACACTTCTGCTGGCTGGCAGGGCCCTACACGGTGTTAGGCAGGTGTACCAGTTTCTTTGGCTCTTCAGTGTATGACAACCGCCAAGAGACGGCCGATGTGCGGTTCTAGGCGCTTCGAGCGGTTCTAGGCGCTTCAGTCTGGAACCGCGCGACCGCTACGGACGCAGGTTCGAATCCTGCCTCGGGCATGGATGTGTGTGATGTCCTTAGGTTAGTTAGGTTTAAGTAGTTCTAAGTTCTAGGGGACTGATGTCCTCAGATGTTAAGTCCCATAGTGCTCAGAGCCATTTGAACCATTTGAACCAACCGCCAAGACTACAGAAAGAGGACAGACATTTCAGCGGCTGTACAGACAGTTCATAATGTTGTGAAAAAAAAATGAAAGTAAAGGGCACGAGAGAGTTTTGAACACATCTCGACCGTTTTGCAGTTCAACGCCGTAACCACTTAACAACGAGTGTTTATTTTCGCACAGTATTGTACTTGTTAACCTTGAATCGTTCACTGTTTCTATTTTGATTTTTTGTCACACCTTCTTCCTATTTTCGTGCTTGATCTGTCTTCAGCTTTTGATGGGCTATCCATTGAGCCATCTTACCATTAAATCTGAGATGGGTGCGATGGGGAGCTTCCCTTTAAAGAAGCGATATCTAGTTTGACGAACGCAAAAAATCGGTAATAGTGAAGGCTAGTGAAAGATTCAGCTTTGATGGAAGGGTACCGGGAATATCCATTGCATCTGTGAAGGAAATCGCATAGAAGACGCTAGCGCGTCCAGTTGCAGAGTATTGCTCCAGTTTTTGGGTTACTTATGAATTAGCCTTGACAGGAGACATCGAACAATTTCACAGACGCAGTGCTAGGATCGTAACAGTTCGGTACAGTCAACAGTGTACTTTAAACGAGAATATTTTGAGGAGGTGTAGGTCACCCTCGAAGGAGGTAGCATACAAAACACTCGTTTCACCAGTACTTGAATATTCGCCGTCATTCTAAGATCTGTACGAGATAGTATTGACGGAGGAAACAGGAAGATCGAAAGAAGAGCAGTGCCTGTCATTGCTGTTTCATTTAGTAAGTGCAGTAGCGCCACGGAGGTGCTAATCGAATTCCAGTGGCAAACACAACAAGAGAGGCGCTGTGCATCATGGTGTGGTTTACAGTTAAAATTCCGAGAGTGTATTTTCCTTGAAGGATCAACCAATATATTGCTTCCTGCTATATATATGTCACGAAAAATCAGTGAGGCTGAAGCTCACACAGAGGCTTACCAGCAGTTGTTCTTCCCATGGACCAGTCATGACTTCAACGGGAGAAAAGGAAAGCGAGAATGGTGCAAAATGTACCCTCCCCTCCGCAGCACACTACAACATGGCTTGTGGAGTGAAGTTGTAGATGTTCCCGCGAAGACCTGTTGTCTAAATTTAGAGAACCGGTCTTGTAGGAGGTCATTGCGACTGTTCTGCTGTCACTATCGTACATCTCACGTAGAGATCGTGAGAATAGGATAAGAGAGATTAGGGGACATAAAGAGGCACATGGACAAACATTTTCTCCCTGCACAGTAATTAAATGGAATAGGATATACAGGGTGTTTCAAAAAGAATATACGTGTTTAGAACGCATATATTTATTAAGCTGCAACTAAGAAACTTGGCCCAAATATTTACGAATCTCTCAAGTTTAGATTACAGATGTTCAATATGTCCTCCACCAGCGACACTAATAATGTCACATCGATACTCGAAGTCCTCCCATACTAAGTACCAATTGCGTAACTCAACCTCTAACTTCTTTGCACTATAGTTATTGTGGCTTTATATCCAAACGAAGTCTCAAAACAAGCAAAAAAATGTTCAAATGTGTATGAAATCTTATGGGACTTAACTTCTAAGGTCATCAGTCCCTAAGCTTACACACTACTTAACCTAAATTATCCTAAGGACAAACACACACACCCATGCCCGAGGTCGAACCTCCACCGGGTTCTAGCAGTGTGTTTACTGTTTTGAAACTTTCTGGCCAATTAATACTATGTGCTGCTAATTACTTAATATGCCAGTGCCTTATTGTTCAGTTATGTTTAGTTTCGCCGGGACCAGCCGCTCAGTCCATGACTGCAGCGCCCTAGACCGCTCGGCTAATCCCGCGCGGCTCAAAACAAGCCAAATTGTTGTTGCAGGCAGTTGTATCTCTCGACTGCCACGACGGGTTGATCTTATAACACTACGATGGAAAGCGATTTGAATTCGTGCGACATTTTCAGTCGGAAACATTTACACACACATCCTTTGTCTACAAACCATCGATACCAACTGCGAATGTTATGCAACTTTGGCATTAGCTTTTGACAATAAAAAATAAAAAAACTCTGCTCAGCATGTACACGTTACACCCAGCTACAAAAACAGTTGCAGAAATATTTTTCTGTTGTAGAATATGAGCTCAGCAGTTATGTGGTATCTCGAACAGAATGACATCCTCCATGCCAACCAGTCAGAATACCTAAAACAGTACTCATGAGAAATGTAACTCGCGCTTTTCCCTCATGAAACCTGAAACCCATGGATTAATTCAGTCAGGTAGATGTAGCATTCCTTCTCTTCCTAAACGTGTTAGACATCTCTGCAAATATTGTGGTGTCACCGCCAGACACCACACTTGCTAGGTGGTAGCCGTTAAATCGGCCGCGGTCCGTTAGTATACGTCGGACCCGCGTGTCGCCACTATCAGTGAAATGCAGACCGAGCGCCGCCACACGGCAGGTCTAGTCTAGAGAGACTCCCTAGCACTCGCCCCAGTTGTACAGCCGACTTTGCTAGCGATGGTTCACTGTCTACATACGGTCTCATTTGCCGAGACGACAGTTTAGCATAGCCTTCAGCTACATCATTTGCTACGACCTAGCAAGGCGCCATATTCAGTTACTATATGTCTTCGGAACAGATAATATTGTGAATCATGTACCGTCAAGAGCACCGTTCATCATTAATGGATTAAAGTTAAGTATCAAACTAATTACGTCCGCTTTCTGAATTCTAATTCCTTGTCATGTTCCAGACCTCACGTCAGTATAGTTCTTCCCTCCTCACGCCAGCCTGCGTGAGCTAAAACGCGTGCATTTCGGCCTCCACTAGTAACACGGTGTTGGCTCTTCTGCCAACACAACAAATATCATATCGCGTGTTGAGAAGATTTGAAAGTGGTGCAAATGATAGCAATTTGCTTTAAACATCCAGAAACTCTGAACTGTGCATTTCACAAAATGCTAAAACGCATTATCCTGTGATTACAGTATCAACGAACCACATTTGGAATTTTTCAGCTCATACAAGTATCTGTTGTGACAATTTGTGCGGATATTTAGCATAATGATCATAAAGGTTCTGTCATAGGTGAAGCGTGTGGCAGACGTGGTAGGATATTGGGCAAAGGAGGCTGCTTACAAAACACTCGCGTGATCTATCCCAAAATATTGCTCAAGTGTGCGAACCTATACCATGTAGGACGAATGTGGACTATTAAACGTATGTATATAAAGAAGGGAAGCACAAATATTCACAGATTTGTTTGGCCCATGAGAAAGCGTAATGGAAACCCCGAAAAACCGGAACTGACAGTCGCTTGATGATACCCCTTCAGTTCAAAATGTTTCGAGACTGGGTTAATACAAAATAGAGAACATTGAAGATGCTTCAGGTGTTCTACATAGCGTTTCATCTCTTGAGTAAAATGTACATATTCCTCTCCGTCCGAAGAGGCCTCGGATGTGGATATGGAGGAGCATGAGGTCAGCACATCTCCCTCCCGGCCGTTGTCTGTTTTCATGAGCGGAGCCGCTGACCTTCGATCAAATAGCTGCTCGGTTGGCCTCATAAGAGCTGAGTGCACCCTACTTGCCAACGCCGCTCGGCAGACCTAGACGGTCACCCATCCGACCACCGAGCAATCCCGACAGCGCTTAACATCGGTGACCTGGCGGGAACCAGTGTTACCACTGCAACAAGGCCCCTAGCGCAAAACGTCCAACACTGCCTGCTAAAAACTGACTGGTCGAATTCACATCTGTGGTTTGTAGCTGTTAGTTGAAGCTGCCACCGTTGTTAGTACGCTCGGAATAAAATCAGTCTCGGAACATTTTGACTGTGTAAATGTCAAGTATCCTACGGGAGCTTACTTATAAAGTTTCAAAAACGAGTGTTAAATCAGGAATCTAAGAATAATTACTATAGACCCAATATATCGCTCCCTTAAGGGACTACTAAGATAAGCTTGACTAATCACAGCGTGCTAAGCAGGCTTTTAAGCAGCTATTCTTCCAGTGTTTCCTACGCGGAATGAACAGACAGAAATTATAATATGTGCTGTAATTTGAAGTACTCATTGCCACATGTTTCACAGAGGTCTGATGAGTAGAGATGTAGGTGTTTCACAATTAATATTACACACTTTTAGAGGTTGTAGGGAGGACTTCGTAGTTTGACATAGGAACCTATGTCCGGAAACGTCAACCACCGACGCTACAGAGTGTCAAAGCTACAGTCGCCGGCGCCTGTAAATGTATGTACACTACTGGCCATTAAAATTGCTACACCACGAAGATGACGTGCTACAGACGCGAAATTTAACACACAGGAAGAAGATGCTGTGATATGGAAATGATTAGGTTTTCAGAGCATTCACACAACGTTGGCGCCGGAGGCGACACCTACATCGTGCTGACATGAGGAAAGTTTCCAAGCGATTTCTCATACACAAACGGCAGTTGACCGGTGTTGCCTGGTGAAACGTCGTTGTGAATCCTCGCGCAAGGAGGAGAAATGCGTACCATCACGTTTCCGACTTTGATAAAGGTCGGATTGTAGCCTATCGCGATTGCGATTTATCGTATCGCGACATTGCTGCTCGCGTTGGTCGAGATCCAATGCCTGTTAGCAGAATATGGAATCGGTGGGTTCAGGAGGGTAATACGGAACGCCGTGCTGGATCCCAGCCACGTCTCGATCCCTGAGTGAACAGATGGGGACGTTTGCAAGACAACAACCATTTGCACGAACAGTTCGACGACATTTGCAGCAGCGTGAAATATCAGCTCGGAGACCATGCCTGCGGTTACCTTTGACGCTGCATCACAGACAGGAGCGCCTGCGATGGTGTACTCAACGATGAACATGGGTACACGCATGAATCCAGGTTCTGTTTACAGCATCATGATGGTCGCATCCGTGTTTGGCGACATTGCTGTGAACGCACATTGGAGTCGTGTATTCTTCATCGCCATACTGGCATATCATCCGGCGTGATGGTATGGGATGACATTGGTTACACGTTTAGGTCACCTCTTGTTCGCATTGACGGTACTTTGAACAGTGGACGTTACATTTCTGATGTGTTACGACCCGTAGATCTACCCTTCATTCGATCCCTGCGAAACCCTACATTTCAGCAGGATAATGCACGACCGCATGTTCCAGGTCCTGGATACAGGAAATGTTCGACTGCTGCCCTGGCGAGCACATTCTCCAGATCTCTCACCAACTGAAAACGTCTGGTCAATGGTGGCCGAGCAACTGGCTCGTCACAATAAGCAGGCACTACTCTTGATGAACTGTGGTATCGTGTTGAAGCGGCATGGCCATCCAAGCTCTGTTTGACTCAATGCCCAGGCGTATCAAGGCTGTTATTATGGCCAGAGGTGGTTGTTCTGGGTACTGATTTCTTAGGATCTGTGCACCCAAGTTTCGTGAAAATGTAATCACATGTCAGTTCTAGTATAATATATTTGTCCAAGGAATACCTGTTTATCATCTGCATTTCGTCTTGGTGCAGCAATTTTAATGGCCAGCAGTGTATATACAGTGCGATTCCATGATGATGTTACAAACATTCTAGGATTATGGAGAAGGATAAATCTGTCAATTTGAGGTAAGGGTCCCTGTACCGGAAACGAACGGGTCGAAAGAATATAAGCGAAAATCGTTCTGATACCTCTGATAGTAGAATACATGTTCTCGTATTGTTGTTGCTAAGATTAAGAGTAGGCAGCTTTCAGAAGTGGAAGTATGGACCAAAACAAGGAAGAAATGTCTAGTAAACTTGGGCTCTAAAATGCATAGCTGAGAAGCTATGGGCACCTGTTCATCTTCGCTACTCTGAAACACATTTCTATTGAACAAGTGCTCATAACATGGATGTAGAATTTCAGTATAGCACTCGCATAAAAGCGGTGGAGAGTGACATTGCATGTTAATCGTGGTTGTCTACGGAATGTTAAGCCAAAACAGCACGTGACGCTGATCTTCGTCAAATAAATTGAATACACACGTTGACGCAACTTGCAGTTGCTGCCTCGGCCCATTGAATGGAGTTCCCCGTTACTTAAGCTCTGTGACTGGTTGGACTGCACTCGACTGGAGAACTGGTCTGTGCGGCGGAAGCGTAGCTGGGCGGTGAAGCCTGTTTTGCAAGAGCGGCTTTTTCGTCTAAAGGGCGATTGTATGAACTTCGCTCACTTGAGAGCAATTTTGACATTGATTCAGAAAATGAACTCTGTTCACGAATTCACTATGTTATCTGACAATTAACTTGATCAGCTGAACGAGGTTCAACGTAGTTCTGAATTATAATTGATACCAGCTTGGCAACACCGCAAAAAATCTTCTATTGACCCAATAACCACGTTTCGACCGGAAATATTATTCCTGCATCGTAGATATACAGTATTTAGTATTAAAGGATCCATGCTGTAAATATGAAAGAAAAGAAACAGAAGAAGGTATAATCTGCACGACCGCAAAACAGCAAACTAATTACCGCACGAGGACCAAACTTGGTAGCATTAATGCCAAGGACATGGGGAAGAGAAATAATGCAGACTCGATTCAATTGAAACACTTTTAATGTGCTGCTACGTACCGTATACCATTACATACTGGTATAATTACTGCTACAAAAGGGGCTCAGTAAGGAGCCCATCAGTGTTTAGAAGAGTCTGAAAGCGCAGGATTGCATTCTGCACAGCAGAACGAAGCATGTTCGCAGGTATGCTGGCTACGTCTCTTGATATGCTGTGCTCGTGTGTGAATGTTCTCCTGTGTGAATGTTCTCCTGGTAAACCCTGTCCTTCAGGTAGCCCCACAACCAGAAATCAAGGGAGTGAGATCAGGTGATCGTACCGGCCAAGCGATTAGAAACGATCGGCTGATAATTCGATTGTTTCCAGATGTGTTTCGGAGAAGCAGGTGAACTTCACGAGCGAGGTGCGGTTGGGCCCCATCTTGCGTGAAAACTGTTGACTTCAATACGTCTCTCTCCTGCAGGGCGGGTATGACATGCTGGCGAAGCATATCGCAGTAACGCTTAGCAGTCACATTGCACGTCTTTGGTCCTTGAGCGCCAACCTGTTCAAAAAAGAATGGCCCAGTGATGAACGTAGCCGTGAAGGCACACCATACAGTACCACGTTCACAACAGACAGGATCTTCATGCACAGTGACTGGAGGTGAAGATCCCCACATTCGGCAAGTCTCTGTCAGAGAAAAATGAGCTTCGTCTGTCCATAGGATGGTCCAGGACCAGCCCTCGTCAACTGCAATCCTTGCGAAAAAGTGGAGAGCGAAGTCATCACGTTGTTGTGCGTCCTGTGGTGCAAGATGCTGTACGATATGGATCCTGTGCGGATACCATTTGCGAATGGTTCGAAGCACCTTCCGTATAGTTGACCTTGGGATGTTCAACTGTCGTGACGCAGCACTCACACTGCCGGACGATCGCGAACGGCGCGCAGAGTTGTCTGTCATAGCAACAGCGATTTCTCAACCACCTGTGGTGCAACCGGTCGTCGGTCTCTTTCCGGAGCGATGCCCAGTTTCTCCATATATATATATATATATATATATATATATATATATATATATATATATATATATATACTCCTGGAAATTGAAATAAGAACACCGTGAATTCATTGTCCCAGGAAAGGGAAACTTTATTGACACATTCCTGGGGTCAGATACATCACATGATCACACTGACAGAACCACAGGCACATAGACACAGGCAACAGAGCATGCACAATGTCGGCACTAGTACAGTGTGTATCCACCTTTCGCAGCAATGCAGGCTGCTATTCTCCCATGGAGACGATCGTAGAGATGCTGGATGTAGTCCTGTGGAACATCTTGCCATGCCATTTCCACCTGGCGCCTCAGTTGGACCAGCGTTCGTGCTGGACGTGCAGACCTCGTGAGACGACGCTTCATCCAGTCCCAAACATGCTCAATGGGGGACAGATCCGGAGATCTTGCTGGCCAGGGTAGTTGACTTACACCTTCTAGAGCACGTTGGGTGGCACGGGATACATGCGGACGTGCACTGTCCTGTTGGAACAGCAAGTTCCCTTGCCGGTCTAGGAATGGTAGAACGATGGGTTCGATGACGGTTTGGATGTACGGTGCACTATTCAGTGTCCCCTCGACGATCACCAGTGGTGTACGCCAGTGTAGGAGATCGCTCCCCACACCATGATGCTGGGTGTTGGCCCTGTGTGCCTCGGTCGTATGCAGTCCTGATTGTGGCGCTCACCTGCACGGCGCCAAACACGCATACGACCATCATTGGCATCAAGGCAGAAGCGACTCTCATCGCTGAAGACGACACGTCTCCATTCGTCCCTCCATTCACGCCTGTCGCGACACCACTGGAGGCGGGCTGCACGATGTTGGGGCGTGAGCGGAAGACGGCCTAACGGTGTGCGGGACCGTAGCCCAGCTTCATGGAGACGGTTGCGAATGGTCCTCGCCGATACCCCAGGAGCAACAGTGTCCCTAATTTGCTGGGAAGTGGCGGTGCGGTCCCCTACGGCACTGCGTAGGATCCTACGGTCTTGGCGTGCATCCGTGCGTCGCTGCGGTCCGATCCCAGGTCGACGGGCACGTGCACCTTCCGCCGACCACTGGCGACAACATCGATGTACTGTGGAGACCTCACGCCCCACGTGTTGAGCAATTCGGCGGTACGTCCACCCGGCCTCCCGCATGCCCACTATACGCCCTCGCTCAAAGTCCGTCAACTGCACATACGGTTCACGTCCACGCTGTCGCGGCATGCTACCAGTGTTAAAGACTGCGATGGAGCTCCGTATGCCACGGCAAACTGGCTGACACTGACGGCGGCGGTGCACAAATGCTGCGCAGCTAGCGCCATTCGACGACCAACACCGCGGTTCCTGGTGTGTCCGCTGTGCCGTGCGTGTGATCATTGCTTGTGCAGCCCTCTCGCAGTGTCCGGAGCAAGTATGGTGGGTCTGACACACGGGTGTCAATGTGTTCTTTTTTCCATTTCCAGGAATATATATATATATATATATATATATATATATATATATATATTCTCTTTTTACATGTGGTACAAAGACGCCTTTGTTGGAAAAAAACTATATATATGAAGGGCTTATTTCAAAAGTGGTACTACTCAACTTTTGTTCATATTGAGATACAGAGTCCTAAAGTTAAATGGCTCTGAGCACTATGCGACTTAACTTCTGAGGTCATCAGTCGCCTAGAACTTAGAACTAATTAAACCTAACTAACCTAAGGACATCACACACATCCATGCCCGAGGCAGGATTCGAACCTGCGACCGTAGCGGTCGCCCGGCTCCAGACTGTAGCGCCCAGAACCGCACGGCCACTCCGGCCGGCAGTCCTAAAGTTAAATTAAGGCTGAAACAGACAGAAAAGTGGAGGTAATGGACTTGGGCCACTATTGAAATAAGTGTTTTTAGGTTTACTTGGGTAGGTTTACTTGTAAGTGATGGATGTGTACACCATTTAGCAACAGGATAGTTGTATCGGTGCTGTTTCCAAATCCTAGACACGATTAAAGCTCTCGCCAGACTGCGGATGTGCGTAGGCATTGAAACAATGTTGTTTGAAATTTTCTGGTAGATTAAAACTGTGAGCGAAGCCGAGTCTCGAACTCGGAGCTGTCCTTTCTCGGCCGCCCTCACGGCTCTACATCCGCCTGTACGTCCCTCCAGCCTTCCAAACGCCATGGTGGCTCTCCCGCATACCTAGACGGCCTAGCAGATGGGGAAGAAAGGATACTGCGAAGAAATTCCTTAGCCGCATACTAGGCCCGGGCATTGTCTCCAGAATGAAATTTCATTCCTCAGATGAGAGGTCGCTATTTTTGAAACTTCCTGGCAGATCAGAACGTGCCTCTCGCTTGTAGTTTTCATAATGACGATTATTTTTACAAGATTTCATTTCAAAAATAAAACTTTTCGCACTAGTACGAGGGAATTTCAAAAAATAACTTACACATTCTTATGGCAAGCCGAGTAACTTGAATGTTGCGCTACACGTCCAAGTGACACAGATACATGTCACTATTTTTTAACACAGTCAATAAGTCTCTGTAAACAACGGTCGGGAAGTTCTACGAATCGTTCAATATCGCGACGATAGAACCTGTTTACTGGTCACGCAGACATTCAAAAAACCGCTTTCTGAATATCCTCATCGTCGTAAAACGGAGGTTTACGACTGACTGACGTATTGCCCCACACACATTCTTCTTTCTCCGATGGATGTCAACCGGTGCTTGTCCTTCGGCAGCTAAGAAAAGACAACAGCACGTTGGCCCTGTTCCGACGCACTTGGTAATAATGGCGCCATTGTTCATGCTTCCACATTTACCGCACGACATCGGAAATACACGAACGCCACACTAATCCCTAGGCTACGTGTCGATGCTTATATATCCACATTGGTGTCGCGCTACGTTGGATATTCATTGCAGCAACCCCCTCAAACGGAAACTCCTTTGTCGCCCGTTATATTTCATGAAAATAGCAATGGATTTCGACTGAGGTATCCGGGCATGCCTGACCGACTGCCCTCACTGCTGTTCTTCCGCCTGTATCTCTCACCTATCATCCAAACTTCAGAGGAGCTCTCTTGCCTACACTGATTTTTATTAGCCTACGTGACACTCCCTATGTAAGTGGAAAATATACCTCTCAGGTTAAAAATTGGTCACGTTGTTGGGGAGAGCAGACAATTTCCAAACGGCCGCGAGACCTGCTAATTGCCACTGCCCTCACCTCCTGCCCAGTCACGGAAATTAGCAATTCTCGGAACGCCGCGGTGGCTGTGCCGTTTGCTGTAGCATGATTAGCCAGTTCCACAACAAAGGAGCGCCAAATCTCGCGTAATCAGTATCAACAGCTATATTCACGCTACGTTTTTGTCGACAGGAAGCAGTAAATTGGTTTCAGAATTTCTCACTTGATTTCTGTTGTGAGATATAAGCGAATATTTTGGAATATAGGTCTATTTGGCTAACAACTGAAACCCAAATAAATAAACACGTCTTTAATTTGCGTGTCGCGACTACGGACTTGGAAAAACTATCGCTACTGCGAGTATTTTTATCTCGATATCGATTCTTCTTTACTCGATAAAATGGTTCAAATGGCTCTGAGCACTATGGGACTCAACATCTTAGGTCATAAGTCCCCTAGAACTTAGAACTACTTAAACCTAACTAACCTTAGGACATCACACACGCCCATGCCCGAGGCAGGATTCGAACCTGCGACCGTAGCAGCCTCGCGGTTCCGGGCTGCAGCGCCAGAACCGCACGGCCACCGCGGCCGGCTTTACTCGATACTTTACTCATATCAGTACTTCGTAGCAGGTGTCGTATCGAATGATGCTATTAATTATTTACAACATATGTATTATTTATCCAAAATTTTGGCCGCATATCAGTTCCAACGCTCTTGAAAATTGAACGCGCGAACACCAACAGCGTAACAACTGCGTGTGAGCGACAAAGTGGTTTTACGAAAACATCTGCGACCCTTTAAGTGCAAGAATTAGCAAATCAACACACAGAATGGCCCTCCAAAAACTTGGGAGTATTTTGATAAACTGGATAATAGCGAATTTATCGGGTGATCAAAAAGTCAGTATAAATTTGAAAACTGAATAAATCACGGAATAATATGGATAGACAGGTACAAATTGACACACATGCTTGGAATGACATGGGGTTTTAGTAGAACCAAAAAAATGCAAAAGTTCAAAATTGTCCGACAGATGGCGCTTCATCTGATCATAATAGCAATAATTAGCATAATAAAGTAAGACAAAGCAAAGATTATGTTCTTTACAGGAAATGCTCAATATGTACACCATCATACCACAACAATTGCTGTAGTCGAGGAATAATATTATGAACAGCATGTCCGGAGCTACGTTGAGGCATTGGCGTCGGATGTTGTCTTTCAGCATCCTTAGAGATGTCAGTCGATCACGATACACTTGCGACTTCAGGTAACCCCAAAGCCAATAATCGCACGGACTGAGGTCTGGGGACCTGGGAGGCCAAGCATCACGAAAGTGGCGGCTGAGCACACGATCAACACCAAACGACGCGTGCAAGAAATTATGATAATACAGCTTCACTAAAAGCGCCTTTTCAGGTAACGTCAACATGCTGCGACTGCTGGCGCATCTGATTCTCTCTCTCATTACAGCTCCTTTTATACACGATTGTCATGCGCAGTCACTGACGTTTTGCTGTCCAGTGCCATCTGTCAGACATTTTGTGAACTTTGTTTTTTTTTTTGGTTCTAATAAAACCCCATGTCATTCCAAGCATGTGTGTCAATTTTTACCTCTCTATCTACATAATTCCGTGGTTTATCAAGTTTTCAAATTTATACTGACTTTTTGATCACCCGGTAGGTGTACAATTTGTTTCAAAAACTTGAAGTCTTCGCGAAGTACTTCGAAGCTGTAAAAAACATTTAAGAAGACACCTCACCACAACAGCAAGGTACAATTATTTATTTAACAAGATAATAAGGGTGTGAATACAGCGTTATATATTTGTATTACTATGTCGAAACTTGTGAAAATAGACTGCCTCTCTATATTGTAGGTAGACTAGCGATCCGCCCCGAATTCGGACGGGTCGTACAGGGTAACAATTATTGAACTATATGAAATAAAATCGTCATAACTTCTGAACAGTTTGTGTTAGGACTTTCGAACTCCACTGTTGGGAATTAGTATAGTTTGGTTTATCGACGAAACCCAATAAGCAAAATTGGCGCATGTGGGGAATAAGAATCCGCATTTCGCGATCGAGAAGTCTCTACACCCTGAACGGGTGACTGCGTGGTGTGAAATGTCCAGTCACGCGATAATCAGTGCGATATTCCTTGATGGAACGGTGGCTACCGAACGGTACGTGAGGGTTTTGAAAGATGATTTCATTCCCATTATTCAAAGTGACCCTGCTTTCGACAAGGTGTGGTTGATGCAAAACGGAGATCGACCCCATCGAAGCAGGAGCGTGTTTGATGTCCTGGAGGAGCACTTTGCTGACCGCACTCTGGCTCTGGGATACCCAGAGGCCACTGGCATTGTTGCCATATTCTCGGGATCTGAACACATGCGACTACTTTTTGTGGGGCTATATTAAAGACAAGGTGTACAGCAATAACCCCAAAACCATTGCTGAGCTGAAAACAGCCATTCAGGAGGTCATCTACAATGTTGATGTTCCGACACTAAGTGGGCCATACAGAATTTCGTTATTCGTCTGCACCACATCATCGCCAATGATGGCAGGCATATCGAACATGTCATAACCTAAATTCGAATGTTGAATAAAGTGAATGCACGCCGTAGTTTGTAACTAATTTAAGTTTTTTCCATATAGTTCAATAACTGTCACCTGTATCTACGGCGGAACGACTTGTCTGGTGTAGTGGTAGACCTACCTTACAGATTGTAAACACAAATCTTGCTCGTGACTCAGTCTCTCTATTGGTGAAAACCGTATCAAAATCCCTACAGTAGTTCCCAAGATTAGCCTTCAGCTTAAGACGGAAAAACGCGCCGGGGGACTAATTTATAATACTTATCTTACGATACTTCTTATGAGTAAAGTTTCGACACTTCTCGTTCGATTCCGTATCCCCAGCTACGACGCTTCAAAGTAAAGTTACCCCATATTTTTGTACCCAGCCTGGATAGGCAGTGCATGGGTCTGCTCCTGTGAACTGCTTCTGTAATATACGCCGAGATTGAAGGAAGAGAGCCCGCATCTCGTGGTCGTGCGGTAGCGTTCTCGCTTCCCACGCCCGGGTTCCCGGGTTCGATTCCCGGCGGGGTCAGGGATTTTCTCTGCCTCGTGATGGCTGGGTGTTGTCTGATGTCCTTAGGTTAGTTAGGTTTAAGTAGTACTAAGTTCTAGGGGACTGATGACCATAGATGTTAAGTCCCATAGTGCTCAGAGCCATTTGAACCATTTCGAAGGAAGAGAGTAGGAGCAGGAGAGGTGAAGCACTTCGGTGCTGCATGTAACTTCAACACCTTTAATAGAGTCAAAAACACAAGTAAATATCAAATGCATACATAACTTTGGCTAGGATGAGCACGTAGGTGTGAAGCCGTACTCCATGTCTAATCCTGTGAAGTTAGGATGACAGTTTCGTATAATCTCAAAACTAACAAATACTCGTTGCTGTCCAAACGTTAACTGAACGTAACTAATACAAAGTCTCAATAACAAGCTAGCCCACCCGGTAGTAGAAGTGACATTTCTAGGTCATCTGCTTTTGACGAAATGGGCCGAAATCAAGACGGCACTCCCTGAGCTCCACAGCGTCCGCCAGAGGGCGCTGTGGTCGGCGTAGTTAGTCTTTTCTCGTAGTGCCAACTTACGAGAGCGCGCACCTACGTTGTGGCATCGTAACTATCGACGCCATGCATATGACACTACCGCCAAGGAAATGAGTGTACGAGTGATTGTAACAGTTCAACAATTCACGTGGGTGTCGTAGGTGGACATACGCTCTTCGGGAATACATCGCAGATCTCTCACCTCGAATCATCGAGCCATGTCGCGATTCGCGACAGGCACCTCGTGGTCGCCAAGTCGTAGATCACTCGCTTCGGACTCTACGTTGATCGCTACCAATGATATTCTATAGGGCAGTTTGAGAAGATGCGACGAATTTTTTAGGACTCCGAGACATTTTTTGTTAATTTGAAAAAATGAATATGGTACAACTGTTCACAATGATGTGGTTCTTATTACATACGAACCTGAAAGAAATTTTTCAATACTAACATACATCTATAGCTTGTAATTTTTCCTCCTATCTACGTAATTCTGTAGCTCCCAATTCGTTCGAGCAATCAATCATTCATGATAGGAAACACAGTCATAGCTCAGTCACTGAAAATGATTCTGTAATTTTACTTGTTAGAATGAAATCAGGCGATGATTCTTCTTCTCTGCAGGCTCGTGCTTTGCGGCAGTCTACTAATCTGTACAAATAAAATGCCTCGTAATTTTGGGAGCGTTGTATAATCAGTCGGGAAACCTCAGATCAAGCGGATATTTGGCTTTGATGAAGGTTAACCTTCCGAAGAAGTAATGGAGCTCTTGGATTATTAAATGCAGGTTCGTATCCAGTCTTTCGGAAGTCCCTTCTGATTAACAACCACGCAATATATCGATAAATATCATTAATTCTCAAATTTCAAATACACACCTTTTATTTGAAGGGGCCATCTATATATATTTCCTTTTAATCGTACAGTTCGTATCAGTTATCTTCTGTGATAAATCTCAATAATCAGATTACAGTTCTTCCAAACCAAGCTCCAGGCTAATCGGCACGAAGACAATCTCGGAAGCTCCCTTTCTTTTTTTTCTTTTTTTTTTTAACAACCACCAGAGAGAGTACTACAAAGAATACTTATGCGCTCATGGCATAGCTATTGTATGAAACTATTTTGCGCATTGATTCAAGGGTAGAATTGTATCAGAATAATTCATCGAATATAAAGAGATATTACAAGCTGTTACTCTGCATCATTAACAGATGCGTGACGGTTCGCAACCACCAAACCTCACACTCCCCATTTTATCTTCAGCACAAAAGGACTCTCTTTTCTTTCTCCCCCAGCCGACCAGAAGTCAAGAAAAGCTACGCTTCCTTATAAAGACGTTGATATGTGTCTTTCTCTGTGGTCTCAAACATACCAATGGGAGGAAAGGAAATGTGATGCTAGCAAATGGTTCAAATGGCTCTGAGCACTATGGGACTTAATTTCTGAGGTCATCAGTCCCGTAGAACTTAGAACTACTTAAACCTAACTAACCTAAGGACATCACACACATCCATGCCCGAGGCAGGATTCGAACCTGCGACCGTAGCGGTCGCGCGGGTCCAGACTGTAGCGCCTAAAACCGCTCGGCCACTCCGGCCGGCTGATGCTAGCAGATGCGTATTTAGGATCTATAGGCACCTAAGCTGAAACTGTGGTGTGAGCTCTATTGGAGGATATTTTGTGATAATTAACCCACAAAAATTGCAATTTGAATCAACAGCATATAACGTAGAGTTTACACTGAGGTGACAAAAGTCGTGAGATCTTCCTAATATCGTGTCGGACCTCCCTTTGTCCGGCATGGCGCGGAAAATCGACGTGGCATGGACTCAGCAAGTCGTAGGAAATCCCTTACAGAAATATTGCGCCATGCTGCCCCTATAGGCGTCCGTAATTGCGAAGGTGTTGCCTGTGTATGATTCTGAGCACGAACTGACTTGTCGATTATTTACCATAAATGTTAGATGGGATTCATGTCGGGCGATCTGGGTGTCGAAATCATTCGATGGAATTGTTCGCAATGTTCATCAAACCAACTTCGAACAACTGTGACCTGGTGATATGGCGCGTTGTCATACATAAAAATTCCATCGGTGTTTTGGAACGTGAAGCCCATGAATGCCTGTAAATGGACTCCAAGTAACTCGACTGGAGCAGAGGACCACGTCCATTCCACGTAAACACAGCCCACACCATTGTGGAGGTACCACCAGCGTGCACAGTGCCTCGTTGACAACTTGGGTCCATGGCTTCGTGGGGTCTGCACCACACTCTAACGCTACCACCAGCGCTTACCAACTGAAATCTGGACTTATCTGACCAGGCCACTGTTTTCCACTTGTCTAGAGTCCAACCGGTATGGTCACGAGGCCAGGAGAGGTGGTGCAGGCGATGTCGCGCTGCTAGCAAAGGCACTGGCGTCGTTTGCGTGCTGCCATAGCCCAGTAACGTCAAATTTCTCCGCACTGTCCTAACGGACACGTTCGTCGTCAGTCCCACATTGATTCCTGCAGTTATTTCGTAAAGTGATGAGCTATGCTTGTCTGTTAGCACTGACAACTCTACGCAAACGCCACTGCTCTCGGTCGTTAAGTGAAGGGCGTCACTACTGTGCTATCCGTGGTGAGAGGAAATGCCTGAAATGTGGTATTCTCGGCACACTCTTGACACTATGTATCTCGGAATATTGAATTCCTAACGATTTCCGAAATGGAATGTACCATGCATCTAGCTCCAACGACTATTCCGCGTTCGAAGTCTGTCAGTTCCGACAGTGCGGCCACAATCACGTCGGAAATCTTTTCATATGAATTACTTAAGTAGAGATGACAGCTCCGCCGATGCACTGCTCTTTTATACCGTGTGTGCGCGATACTACTGCCATCTGTAGATGTGCATACCCCTATCCCATAACTTTTGCACCTCAGTGTATCATTGGTTACTTAATTATGTAAAATGTAACTATATAATTTATGATTTAAAGAATTTGATATTAGAAAAACTGTTTTCTTTGTATGGCTATAAGTTTCTTATCTATGGATGTTAGTAATAATAGATTAGACGGAAATATATTTAAAAAAGTCTTATAACAGTTGTAATGTAACAGTGAGTAGAACATATTGAAATATATGGTACGGTACTACATTCTGTCACGTTTCTTAATGATCTTATTTATTACTTTATACATTTGTTCGTGCTAGCTGCTGATGGCCGGCCGCTGTGACCGAGCGGTTCTAGGCGCTTCAGTCCGGAACCGCGCGACCGCTATGGTCGCAGGTTCGAATCCTGCCTCGGGCATGTATGTGTGTCATGTCCTTAGGTTAGTTAAGTTTAAGTAATTCTAAGCTCTAGGGGACTGATGACCTCAGATGTTAAGTTCCGTAGTGCTCAGAGCCATTTGAACCATCTTTTAACTGCTGATGAATGTGGTATGCTTGAACAGAAGTTACATTATAATTAGTCCATAACATAAAAGTTATATTTATTTGCTATACAAACATTGTGATATTACGAAACTACACACCCCACATAGAAATATCCAGCCATTTATTATGTCAGAAGTATTAGCGTAGGATTTAAAAAACAAATTTTATTTTAAATTAAGGTTTTGTAACTCCAGATTTTTAAAATATTGTTATTGTTATTCTGAAACTAGAATCTTACACTTTTTATTCTCTTGAGTACCGAACTTATTTTTTTACTTTATTATGCACACCACTGTGCGTCCTGTTGGACTTGTATTTATTTTCAGTAATTATCACTTTACTGAAATTGTAATATCAACAATAAATGTACTGGTTTTGATTATTGAAGATATAGTTACAGATCGGCGGCTGTGTCCTCCAAACCACTGTACGTAGGCAGCTCGTTTGAGACGGTAAAATGTTGTTTCAGGTCAGATTGTTTCCAAAAAAGTGCTTAGTTTTTTCATTAGTCTTAAATAAAAATTAAAAGTAGTGTGTTTTTCAATTACTTTGATTACTGCCCAAATTGTCGACGTGAAAAGGGAGATGTAAGATGGGTATTATTCTTTACTTTAGTAATGTACAACTAAATTTTTATCAAATATGTGAGATGTTTCGTTCTTAATATTTTAAAGAAGCAGCACACAAAATTGTAAATTATGATTTAACTTTGGTGTTAGTAATTGGTAGTGTTACACAGTAATAGCTGTAATTTACCATTACATTGTTGGTATTCACCAGCGATGGCAGGTACAGCCACGACGGCAGTTCTGTGTATTGTGCTGCCGTGACGTCATTATGCTGTAATTGGGATGTTGACCTATTTTTGGAGTTGTTTTCAATTCCAGTAACTTATGTGTCAGACCCTGTGGGCCTTAGGACATCTCATACGTTTCCCACAATATCTAGTTAACTATTAAATGTATCTATAAATTGAAGAAAAGACATTTTTAACTGTTTAACACCAAAGCTACTGTTTATTTACTGGCTGACTAGGGTCGGGCTTTGCTCCGTTTTCATAAGCTATCTATTACAGAAAAAAACTATTACAAGTGGATGTGTCGAATGTGGATAACAAAAGGTATCATTGATAAAATGATTCGTATAGTGACTATTTATCTACTTGTATTTAAATTTTTGTGGTGTCGACCTCTAGGCTTCTGCCTGCGCAAAACGTCACTGATGTATTTCTGTACTTGTATTGTCACAAATGAAACGTACAGCCTCAGTATTAATGGTACTTGAAATAAAAACTTTCTTATTGCTATATAGAACCAATCATTCTGGTATGGCGACTAAAACGTTCTTAATAAATTATTTATTTTCTAATTTGTCTCATTATAAAAAAGAAATGGTTTAAATGGCTCTGAGCACTATGGGACTTAACTTCTGAGGTCATCAGTCCCCTAGAACTTAGAACTACTTAAACCTAACTAACCTAAGGACATCACACACATCCATGCCCGAGGCAGGATTCGAACCTGCGACCGTAGCGGTCGCGCGGTTCCAGACTGTAGCGCCTAGAACCACTCGGCCACTCCGGCCGGCTTGTCTCATTATATTTTGCAGAGATGAGACGAGGGCCATAAGTCTGTTGTATTAGGAAAACTTCTCAATTTTTTGGACACAAATAAGTTATGTACAAAAAGAGATAAACTGTATTAAGAATCTCCTGATAAAAGTTTGACATTTCCACTCTTCAATTGCGTATATTAAGTCTCCATCCCTTTGACTATCACCGGACAACATCTTTTGGTGATGCCACACCATCAGGAAATGGAAATATCTGGTTATATTAAAGTATCACCTAAGAATATCTCACATCTCAGTTTGGAAACCGGTCTCTCTGCACCTGATTGTCCTGCTGCTGTGTTTGTTGAGAAGTCTGGCTAGCGTAGGTGACACGCAACGCTTCAGATTAGACCAACAAACATACACTACCCATGTCACCCAACTTTCCCTGCACGCATGCACACACACACACACACACACACACACACACACACACACACACCACGTACAATGACTAGTTCTTTGTTTTACGGGAAGGTGGTTGTTCGTTTATGTCATTAAAGATAAGACAATCTACTGCTTGTCCTTCCACCTTCTAAGATAGAACTTCGCTTGTTCTAGATGTCTGCGACCATTGGTTTCTAATCTATTGCAGTTAACTACGACATATAACGTTTTGAGAGAGGGTGTTGGATATTTAGTGTACCTGTACAGCTACAGCGGCGAGCTACGTTGCACGTTGGTCGCCGCCAGTACAAATTCTGACGCCATAAAATCCGAGGGAAATGTGAAATTAATTCCTTTATCGTTCCTTCCAGATCTTCTAACACTATAGATTTATGAGGGTTTTAAGGGAAAAATAGAATCATGATGGGCAAGTCTTGCCCGTGACCGTGGAGTTATATTCATTTCTACAGTTAAAAGAGGCTAAGGAACAGTGAACATTTATACCCGGTGAACCCTATCTTCAACGCTAAAATTTCAGAGCGTTTTCAGGGAAATATTCTGACTGTTGATATAAGGATCTGTGGGAGCCAGTATCTCGTTGCAGAATAATTGCATTTCGTTTGCATTTCTTACTTCATTTATTTTAAAATCTGTTTTGCACTGAAAATATCTGCACAAGAGTTCAAATATCGACAATATGGCCTGTGTCTCTTGTTTGTATGGGAACAAACTTGTTCTTTGAAGCCGGCCAGGGTGGCCGAGCGGTTCTAAGCGCTACAGTCTGGAACCGCGCGACGGCTACAGTCGCAGGTTCGAATCCTGCCTCGGGCATGGATGTGTGTGATGTCCTTAGGTTAGTTAGGTTTAAGTAGTTCTACGTTCTAGGGGACTGATGACCTAAGAATATAAGTCCCATAGTGCTCAGAGCCATTTGAACCATTTGTTCTTTGCTTTCACGATACTTGCTGTCGGCAACAATAATACAGTAACACCACTTTTCGTAGACTTGCATTCTGGACTCGCATCCGGGAGGACGACGATTCAAATCGGCGTCCGGTCATCCAGATTTAGGTTTTCATTATTTCCATAAATTGGTTCAGGCATATGTCGGCATGGTTCCTTTGAGAGGGCACGGTCAATTTCCTTCCCAAACCTTGAAACATTTCGAGTTTGTAGTCCGTATCTAATGACCATAATGTCGACGGTACATGAATCCCTAATCTTCCTTCCGTCGTTTTTATCAAGTTTGCATTCAGTGCTGTTCGATTCTGTTTCGGGTTTGTTTTTCTGATAGTGTTGGTTGTACGTTAACAGTGATACGGAGCAGTATGGATACGTTTACTGGCCGATATGCACCTCGTCTGTGGGTTCACTGAATGCAGTGGAAGACCAGCACAATGACATTATGTTGAGATGTTCCCGCTTCACTGTACTTTTGCATCTGTCTGAGGATTGTTTTCGGTTGTAAATTTTGATGATTGCAAAGACTTTCCACTGTTGTGAAGGTATTTTCACAGAAAGAAAGGTAACTGGGTTAACTAAAGGTCTAAATCATAATTTTGTCTGTGAATTTCGGGTTCATCCCGTAGAGAAAAAATTATACAAGCATTCGAAGGTTTCCATAAATGTTTCTTTATTTAAAGAGGTGAATCTGGGACATAGGTAGTTAATAATGAGAAGAACAACATTCAGAAGCAATACCAGAAGAGAAGTATGAAAACATTCGTTGTACGAAGAGAACACGGGCTTCTAGAAATGATGTCATTTCAGTAGAAATGGTTAAAATTTGGGTAAAAACAATACAAAAGGAAATTGCAAAATTAGTTACACAGTGAAACTTTCTGGCAGATTACAACTGTGTGCCGGACCGAGACTCGAACTCGGGACCTTTCGCGGGCAAGTGCTTGGTAGAGCACTTGCCCGCGAAAGGCAAAGGTCCTGAGTTCGAGTCTCGGTCCGGCACACAGTTTTAATGTGCCAGAAAGTTTCATATCAGCGCACACTCCCCTGCAGAGTGAAAATCTCATTCTAGTTACACAGTGTTTTTGAAAGAAGACTATGACCAAAACTGGAAACCAGGAGACGGGCAAGACGTAAAAAACTACAGACCCTCTGGCCTCCTCTCTCGAGTGTACAAGGTATTCATGAAACGGGTAGGAAAAAACCCATAGGACTAATCAAGAAAAGGATTGAGAAACCAACAATAGGATTAATTACACTAAAGAAAATGAAGCCCTTGAGGCTACACATTAATTCAGGAACTTCAAAATCGAAGAGCGAGAAAATATGCATACTAATTTTATGTGTCATGTGGTAGTGTGACGTAAGTTGGTAAGACTGCTACGGTCGCAGGTTCGAATCCTGCCTCGGGCATGGATGTGTGTGATGTCCTTAGGTTAGTTAGGTTTAAGTAGTTCTAAGTTCTAGGGGACTGATGACCACAGCTGTTAAGTCCCATAGTGCTCAGAGCCATTTGAACCATTTGAACGTAAGTTGGTAAATAGATAACGATCATTCAAACGTTAAAGGCTTTTTCTTCGACTTTATCGACTTGTTAACTAATTGCATTAAAATGTTTGTAATTGTCGCCAAAATGGCAATTTCCATTAAATCCAAGTCTTTGCAGGAACTTGAACACGTTTACATGCCGGAATACCCCTGCAAGGTGAAGTTGGCCGTTAGCAGACGCCAATTCCTGACAATGTCCCAGTGTGTTCCTTACAAATTGTTGCAAGAAACACAGTTAGGATGGCCATAAAAAATAGTGCCCTTTTGTTTGTGGACTGTTTTCATTGCAAGCCTGTAGCGACTTGTGGGACTTATTCTTTCCTTGCCACATTTCTGCATCTGAATATGGCAACTCCGTATGTTGTTCCCTACGTGTAGCTGCACATGGAGGACTACGGTGGATAAACTGCGGAAACGTAACAGTCTGCATTCGGTGGTTTGCTGATTGGTGAAATAGGGGACTACTTATCTCATATCTTCTAGAATGTCTCGCTGTTACCAAGAAATTCCTCATCACGGGTCACGGGTTCCAGCATAGCTTCTTTTCGATTCTGGAATTAAGTGTGCTCATGGGGACTGCTACTATTGTCAGTACAAAAACGTTCACAGGTTTCGAGTTCGTGTTTCCATCGTGCTATCTAATCATAATATCGATCAATTCTGATATGATATCTTATATCACTGACGTTTCATGAGAGTCATTTAAATCGAATTAAACGTTGACTGAGCAATGTTTAGCATTTATATAATTTTCAACAACAAAACTGTAACCTGTTCTTTCGATAACGAGTTACATGACCACATCGTCGAGCACTGAGCAAGACTGCACCCCCAACAGTTTCACACCTGCTCGCGTGGGGCGCATTTCAGTCAGAGATGACCATCGCCCGCCAAAATTTATCACGGTAATTCAATTCATCTGGTTATTTTTCGAAAGTTCTTTTCTATTAATTCTAGGGCGTACTGAAAGTTAATGCCTCTGAATTTTTTATTCAGTCCTCAATATCGGTTGAGGTATTACATGCCATGCATACTATCGAAAACAGTGCTGCCAAAGCAGAGTTACTAAACACAGCCTTTCGAAATGCCTTCATAAAAGAAGACGAAGTAAATATTCCAGAACTCGAATCGAGAACGGCTGCCAACATGAGTAACGTAGAAGTAAATATCCTCGGAGTAGTGAATCAACTTAAATCAATAAAATCAAGTCTTCTGGTCCAGACTGTATAGTAATTAGGTTCCTTTCGGAGTATGCTGATGCAGTAGCCACATATATTATGTTCGAACATTATGAATTACCTCGAAAAAGGCGGTCTATTGACACACAGTCAACATGGGTTTAGAAAGCATCGTTCCTGTGAAACACAACTAGCTCCTTTATTCACATGAAGTGTTGAGTGCTATTGACAATGGATTTCAGATCTATTCCGTATTTCTGGATTTCCGGAAGGCTTTTGACACTGTACCACACAAGCGGCTCGTAGTGAAATTGCGTGCTTATGGAATATCGTCTCGGTTACGTGACTGGATTTGTGATTTCCTGTCAGAGAGGTCACAGTTCCCGTAATTGACAGAAAGTCATCGAGTAAAACAGAAGTGATTTCTTGCGTTCCCCCGAGGTAGTGTTATAGGCCCTGTGCCGTTCCTTATCTATATAAACGATTTTGGAGACAAAAAAATGGCTCTGAGCTCTATGGGACTAAACTTCTGTGGTCATCAGTCCCCTAGAACTTAGAACTACTTAAATCTAACTAACCTAAGGACAATACACACATCCATGCCCGAGGCAGAATTCGAACGTGCGACCGTAGCGGTCGCGCGGTTCCAGACTATAGCGCCTAGAACCGCTTGGCCACTCCGGCCGGCTTTTGGAGACAATCTGAGCAGCCGTCTTCGGTTGTTTGCAGATGACGCTGTCGTTTATCGACTAATAAAGTCATCAGAAGATCAAAACAAACTGCAAAACAATTTAGAAAAAATATCTGAATGGTGCAAAAAGTGGCAGTTGATCCTAAATAACGAAAAGTGTGTGGTCATCTAAATGAGTGCTAAAAGGAACTCGTTTAACTTCGGTTACACGATAAATCAGTCTAATCTAAAAGCCGTAAATTCAACTAAATACTAGGTATTACAGTAACGAACAACTTAAACTGGAAAGAACACATAGAAAATGTTGTAGGGAAGGCTAACCAAAGACTGCGTTTTATTGGCAGGACACTTAGAAAATGTAACAGACCTACGAAGGAGACTGCCTACACTACGCTTGTCCGTCCTCTTTTAGAATACTGCTGCGCAGTATGGGATCCTTACCAGGTAGGACTGACGGAGTATATCGAAAAAGTTCAAAGAAAGGCAGCACGTTTTGTATTATCGCGAAATATGGGAGAGAGTGTCACAGAAATGATACAGGATTTGGGCTGGAAATCATTAAAAGAAAGGCGTTTTTCGTTGCGACGGAATCTTCTCACGAAATTCCAATCACCAAACTTCTCCTCCGAATGCGAAAATATTTTTTTGACACCGACCTACATAGGGAGGAACGATTACCACGATAAAATAAGGGAAATCAGAGCTCGTACGGAAAGATATAGGTGTTCATTCTTTCCACCCGCTATACGAGATTTGAATAATAGAGAATTGTGAAAGTGGTTCGGTGTACCCTCTGCCAGGCACTTGAATGTGATTAGCAGAGTATCCATGTAGATGTAGATGTAGATATTACTCGGTCGACTTTCCCGCTCTGCTGACGCAAATTGCAACCCTCTGTCGCTAGACAGGTCCCAACTCCCAATAGTAACGTATGACACTGCGGTGTGTAACATTACTGTGTCGGTGTATGAGAAATAGCGTGCTGTAACCGAGTTTCGAACTCTAAGAGTTCGTCCACACATGGAACACTCTCCCTTTCGGCATGACAAAGCCAGACTACACACGAGCGTTGCGACATCTGCAACAATCCGACGTCTTGGGTTCACTGTCTTCGATCATCCTCCATGCAATCCCAGCTTGACCCCATCCGGTTTTCATCTGTTTTTAATACTTAAAGAACACCTTGGAGCACTTCACTTTGATAATAATGAAGAGGGACAAGCGGGTGATGTTGTCGCTCCGTCAGTGAAGTCAAACATTCAACAGTGACAGTAACAATAATGTCTCTCGTTGGGAGAAATGTGTTCGTCGACAGGGTGAGTATGTTGAGAAATAAATAGGTAGACTTGAAGAATAAAGATGTAAAATGTTAACGACGTTAGTTTTATTTAAAAAAAGCTGTAAGAGTTTTGGCACAAAAAATCGGAGTCATTACTTTTCAGCACCTTCCTTGTAATATCACAAATATGAAACTCCAGTATGAGAAGAATTACAGTATGGTTTGCTTCGAAAGTGTTGCCATTGCAGGATTTTCTACACGAATTGACTCCTCGGTTATGCCCCATAAATTTAATATGGGATTCATGCTGGGCGAACTGGGTGACAAAATCATTCCCTTGAATTGTCCAGAATGTTCATCAAACCAGCCGCGAACAGTTGTGGCCCGTTGACATGGTGCATCGTTGTTTGGAAACATGAAGTCCCATGAATGGCTGGAAGTGGCCTCCAAGTCAAAGAAGCAGTCCATTCCATGTAACCACGGCCCACACCATTATGGAGCCACCACCAGGTTGCACAGTGATTTGTTGACAACTTGGATCCACCACACTCGAACTTTACCATCAGCTCTTACCAATCGAAATCGGACTCATCTGACCAGGCCACGGTTTTCCACTTATCTAGGATCCACCCGATATGGTCACGGGCCCAGGAGAGATGGTTCAGGCAATGTCGTGCTGTTAGCAAAGGCACTCGCGTCGATCATCTGCTGACATAGCCAATTAACACCAAATTTCGCCGTATTGTCCTAACAGATACCTTAGTCGCAAGTCCCACATTGATTTCTGTGGTTATTTCACACAGTGTTACTTATCCGTTAGCACTGACAACTCTACAAAAACGCTGCTGCACTCAGTTTGTAAGTGACGGCTGTCGGCCACTGCGTTCTCTGTGGTGAGATGTAATGTTTGAAATTTGGTATTCTCGGCACACGTTGTGCGTTTTGGAATTTTGAATTCCATAACGATTTCCGAAATGGAATGTTCCATGAGTCTAGCTCCAATTACCATTCCCCACTCAAAGTCTGTTAATTCCCGTCGTACGGCCATAATCACGTCGGAAACCCTTTCACATGAATCACCTGAGTATAAAAGACAGCTCCGGCAATGCACTTCCCTTTTATAAATTATGTACGCCATACTGTCGCCCATCTCCATATGTGCATATCGCTATCCCATTTATCATTGAACGTAACAATTATTGGTCAGACATATCAGAAATATTTAGGATGAGTAATTTTCTTCTTCTTCGAACTCGAGATATCCACTACTGGATCCAAAAGGTTTCCATGTAGATTTTTGATGGGTAGTCTGGATCCAGTTTTTCTCACATGCTGTTGGACATCGTCTCTATGTCACGCCGGATGACGTCTGACACTTCTCTTTCGACTCTATCGGACGCCACTACATGAATGAGTTGAAGTTGTTCCTGCCCACATGTCCCGCCCAACACTCTTCAGTCTCGCTATTCGCTCGACAACGTTATAGACCTCTGTTCTTCTCCTTATCTCTTCGTTCTTGAACCTGTCCGTCAGACTCACTCAAAATTTGCTCTCCCTATAGCCCTTCGACGGACCTGGAGACGACTTGCGCTGTTTCTTGCGTCACTGTTTCAGGAGCGTATGTTGTTACTGGCAGTATGAGTATGACATAAACCTTCCTCTTTAAATCTATTAGAGATAGTAGGTTTGCGGAGAATGTAACCAAGTTTCCCAAACGCCATCAAGGTGAGGCCAGTGATCTCTGTTCTCTGGTTATCTTTTCCAAGGTAGATTTCATGTCCCAGATAAATGTATTTGTTTACTGTTTACACAGCACGGTTTTTGATGGAGACCGTAAAACTGACAGGGCTCATGACTTTGGTCTTTCGAAGTTTTGTTTTGAGGCCTACAGCTTGGGAAGAATCTTTGAGTTTTCATGTCATTCTCGACAGTGCGTTTGCGTCGCTGCTAAATAGAGTGATATATTTAAAGCGAATATGATTGAAACATTTTTCATCTATGTTGATACTCTTCCGTTCCCAGGATAGTCACTTGAACACATCCTCCAGAGCCAAGGTGAATTACGTAATGAAAGGCATCAGAAGAGGTTGTAATCCCCGTGACACAGTACTCGTTAAAGCCTGTGCTATGGTAAGGGAGCGGGATTCACCTTATGAGAAAGGATTTTCGCATAGGTATCGACCGTGTGTGCCTGAATGGTGGCAAATCAGACTTGCATCCACTCTGTATAACAATGATCCGTCAAGTAAGTTCGAAATGCAATTACACGTCAGGATGGATCAAAAGCAACCCCGAAGATGCTACCAATGTGATAATAATACGGTCGCCAGCCTAATTAGGCATTAACTGAGTTTCTTCCCTGTACAAGTTGGTATATATTCATGCAAAACAACAAGTTGTAAAACTGCATAATACAGTAGAATTTTAGAACCAGAAAATCTATTGAACTGATAGTTTCACGATCTGTACTGATATGGAAAACCATGAATACATAACACTACACTATAACGTTTACTACAAAACTTTATACTGTCTAGCAATCTAATTGAAATCGGACATAGGTTACCCTAGAAATTGTACTTTCATGCCACACACAAAATGTCAATTTTGATAAAGATAAACACTGATAAATTTTGACTTTTATATTGACTTTAACTTTTGCTGGTCAAACTAATTTAGAACACTTCAAAATTCAAGTGAATTTGGGGGGGGGGGGGGGGGGGGAACCCTGAAACTGTTATGATCGCTGTATTTAAAAAAATGATTACTGAATTTATTATTCGTTCAAGATTTCCAGTATGTAAGTTACTACTCTTTCCATCTTATTTGCTGCTCATTTAAATGCCTTTAAATCTGTCTCGAAATAATAAACTTCATTACTATATTGTAAGATGGCAAGAACTATGCCCCTTACACGAAGTCATTAAAGATTACCTAACTCACGTTGAGCCAACAGTAGGGCTGAACAAAATGACTGACAAGGCACAATGCATCTTGTAGAGGGTATAGTATGGACGTATTGGAATAATTAATCTCGGGTGATGGTTTTAAAGTAATTCACACGACATGAAAACTTTGTGGAAACGAGTCGATTTACTGGACGCTAGTTTACTCCAGGGAAGTATTAAGAGTTGACCATGGCCGGCTGGGGAACGGCGAAGGGAAGCGACAATAGGCAGCTTGGGGCGGCTCAAGCTCTGAGAAAGCGGTAACGCGGCGCAGCCTCCAGCCGCCTTAAGATGAGTGACAGCATGGGTGGTTGACCCCGACGCCATGCTGGTGTACCGGGAAGCAGACGGAGAACTTGTACGCCTGTTGATAAATGTCCGTTGTCCCGTTTTCAGGGAAACATGCGAGAAAGCCGCACAAAGCTATGGTGGAGCGATCAGCAGAGGTCAAAATATGCGTGTTCGTGACTATAGCAACTTCATGCTGAATTCAGGGTCCGCAGAGTCTGAAGTAAGTCAGGTGAAGAGCGACAGAATGAAATATGCCGGCCTCCGATGGGAACGTAGGACCGAGGAATTTGAAGTACTCTCCTGGGAGTCAGAATTCCGGAAAAATTGGTGTTTGTGCAGACGCTAACCTTGATGGGTGGCCTGGGAAGAGCTAAATAACAGAAGTTGAGAGGAAGGGAAATTTTGTGGGAATTTGTTCACTTCCCAGAGCAGGCATTGGTCGGCGCTGGGAAGCGACGCATAATTAACGCGACTTGCGCTGCAATTGGCGTAAGTGATTTTGCTGGAGGGGAAACCGAGACGAAGAGCAGACTGTTAGAAGTCCACGTAGAGGTCTTCCGTTCCCAGCTTGCCTAGAGGGCGGACGTGGCGTTCTTCACTCAACTTGCCTGAGAAAGAGTGAGCATCTCTGCAGCTTAGGACTTAGCAAATGGAACGATTGAGCTTGGAGATAGAAAGTTTTGGTTCAGCTATATACTGAGCAAGATAGCTAGGAGTGAATAGACGAGCGCAGCCTTGCAGCACCACGAGGTCGGCCGACGTCCACACAACGACGCCGCTCCAAAAAATGGTTCAAATGGCTCTGAGCACTATGGGACTTAACAGCTGAGGCCATCAGTCCCCTAGAACTTAGAACTAATTAAACCTAACTAACCTAAGGACATCACACACACCCATGCCCGAGGCAGGATTCGAACCTGCGACCGTAGCGGTCGCACGGTTCCAGACTGAAGCGCCTAGAACCGCTCGGCCACATCGGCCGGCGACGCCGCTCCGCCACGCTGTATTCGGTGATATTGCGCCCGCTCCGGCCACTGAGTAATTTGTTGGATCACGTCGACAAAGTTTCCACGAGGGTTTCATGGGCTGTGTATTGTAAAATTCTTCTCGCACTTCGCATTACGCCTGGGTCAATCGATAGGAATTACTTTTGAGTTATCGCGCTTTACTCCACGCATACGCAATTTATTACCACTGCCTGATAGGAGAGTCTTGTAATGTGGTGATTGAAGGCCGAGAGTTAAAATAAATTTGTGCATCTGTTTTCAATCAAGTAGTTGAAATCCCAAGTCACTTTCTTAATTAATTTTATGTTCAACATTTGCATCTGGTGTTCAATAGCTGAATATAACATCAATGTGCACCCCTTTTTAATTAAAAGTGATCAATTCTGAATAAATTAATGTCAACACTGCCACCGCAGTTCAATCAGGAGTCACAGGGCCATATTACTTTTTTGCGTTATCCGATATTGCGGCAGTTTTGCACTCTCTGTTGATCTGATAGTCAATTAGTTGGGGTGAACACACGCCAAAACCAGCTAAGTGACGGGTGGGGTGTTACAATATCAATACTAAAGTTATCTTTCGACTTCGTTAGACCTTCGCTATTGATTTACTGGTTCATTAACAAAACATTTCTTTAAACACCATTCTAATATAGCTAGTTCTGCAAATGATTATTATTAACACAAATTTTAATTTTCATTTCGGGACACTCGGATTGCACAACGTTTGGAAATGACCCTGTCTAGGTTAGTTGTGAGGATAATTAAATGATGGAAAAGTTCTGGTAAAATTTAGGTTATTATTGCACCAAACAAACACAGTTCCCCTTCTGATCCATACGAATACAGTACTAAAAGTTTCAACCTGCTAGTATCGATGCGAAGGTTAGCGGACGGCGAGATGGCGAGGCACAGAGCACACATACAACCACAGCTATGGCTCTTGACGTATCGGCACTTTAATTCTTCTTAGCGTCGCAATACTTTTCCATTTAGTGCCTATGGAATTTTGCAATGCTGTGTGGGCGTTGGAACGGGATACCCAAGGCTCAGTGAAGCTATGTCTTCCAAGGTAGCCTCCTCGATCCAGAAGGTGTTGCTCAAACCAGTGCCAAACTCCAACTAACTACTACTGAGCAAGTTATGCCGTGCAGTGCCCGTGCGCATTTTCCCGCGCTCGCCTGCCATCCTCCTTTTACCGCTCCCTGACAGAACGGGTATTCACCCAAGGTTTTGCATTCTACATATCCTAACACATTGCCTACGTATGGACCAGACGCACAGTTACAATTTTAAACATCTTACAACAGTTTCAACATTTGTTACATTTCAATTCTGCTACAATATTACTTGACATTTTACATAAACATTAATATTCACATTGAAACTTATTTACAGTTTTATTAACATAATGGCCTGAAACAAAAAGAAATGAAATTAGAACATCAATGACACAGGTTTATCGTAAAATCAGATGAACAGAATTACTTGTATGTACAATAGTACAGTGTCAGTGTTGTTACAAAGTCAGAGTCGGAAAACACACGACTTGATCGAGGACACCATCAGAAACAGCGCAACATGAGAGTCCTTCTTCCAGTCAATCAAAAGGCAACCTGCTCATCCACGAAATTAGGAATGTTCGAGGAAAGGTTGTTACATAAAGAAACCAAATTATAAAAACTATCGAGGACTTTTCTTGGAAGCTCTACATTCAATCACTGACCAGCCAAGGCATGCATGATGTATCACGAAGATCTGTTCTGAATGTGGGCTCGGGATAAGACCAGATTAGGAGCGAGATGATCAAAATTGGAGGGGACCCATTTGAAGCACTCCTAATTCTGTTAAATAAATGTCTCCTGGAAGGGAAGATTCCAGAGTCGTGCAAAATTTTTAAGAAAAAAAGGTGACAACACGAACATAAACAACTGCAGACATACCAGTCTTTTATCTGTCTTTTAAAAACAGCTAATAAAAACTCATGAGAACCGCCTGAGAAAGAAATTTGAAGTTCACCAGCCAGAGAAACAGGCGGGATTCAGAAAAGGTTACAGTACAGCTGACCATATGCAAGCAGTACGTACAATGAGAGAGAAATGTACAGAGTATAATATCCCACTTCATGTGACCTTCGTAGGCTGCCAGAAGGTGTTCAACATGATCGAAACCTAGGCCATGAATAATAAGGGTGATGAACAGAGCCCGCATCGACTACAGATACACCAAGAGAATCCTCTACATTTACGAGGATGCCACTCTACATGTGAAGACTGGATCATTGGAAAGGTTCCTAGGAGAAGTCACACAAAGTGGCACAATTTCGCCTGAGTTATTCATCTTGGTTCTGGAGCAAGATGAGTAATAATCAGATAAATAAATCGCGTGTCATAGGACAGGTATTAAACACACACACTAAGCTCCTGAGACAAAAAAATTAGCCACGCCAGTGCACACGGACAGATGAATCCATAAGTCTTTACAGATGGCACAGCATAGGGTCACATGCTCAATCAGGTGTGGGCTACAGCTATGGGGGCATAAGGTAGAGTCCATCAGTGAGAAATTTATGTTTCAAGCGGACATTGTGCGTAAACATGGGTAAATGTAAGGGCGTGTCAGAGTGGCGAAAAGGGACAATAGTGTTAGGCCAATGCTATAGCTATATGGCGTGTGAAGTTGCTGGGTATGTTGGTGTTTCACGGCGGACTGTTCAGCGTTTCTACGAACACGATGTCAGAAATGTGATCGGAATAATATCCTGACTGAGAAGGACCGCAGACACGTTTCAGATTTTGTGAATCAAAATCGTTTCCAAAACCGACAGAAATTGCTGCAGGCAGTGAATCAAGGTGCATCTCGATCTATTGGCGAGACACATTGCGACTGGAACTGCATACAATGAACATTTGGAGTCTGTCATCTTGTAAGAATCCACTGCTCACACAGGCACAAAAGGATGAAAACAGCGAAGTTCATTGAGCCGTAAGAGTATTTGACTGGTTTTCTGGACACTCCCCCACCCTGTTACATCTCGATTGGCCTGCAAAAACACCTGACGTAAACCTTACATAAAATATGTGGGACATTTCGTAATAACAGGTGAACCGCCTTCATCAGCATCCCCGTAATGTGGTGGAACTGCATATTCAAATCCTCAGTCAGTAGTTTACCCTGGATGCGACGTACCTCCACAATCTTGTGGACCCACTTCCTAACTGGATGCAGTACTTTTAAATCCAGGGGCAGAATTCGCATTATTAAATGATGCTTGTAATGATTTCTCTATGGCTGACTAATTTTGGTCCGGTGAGCTTACATTCAATAAGAGCGGCCAGTCTTAATGTTTTAAAGAACACAATCAGTGACAGCGCGTCCTTAACAAGACACACACAGTCTTCAGGGCAGATGCCGTAAAAGACTTCCCTGCATCTCCAAACATTTTTCGATTCCTTGGATTATGCTTGTCTGAACTCTCTGCAGTATAATTACACCCAAAGTTACAAGAGCTCATGGAATTTCTTCCACATGCATCGGCGGGGTAGAATTAACGTACAGGAATCTGGAAATTACCTTTGAAGCGGGTTGCTGCAAATACTGGTGACGTAACGTTCTAAAGAAATGTAATGGACATGAAAGTGGTAACCCTGCTTGTTATTTCTAATTGACAGGAGGGTTTACTGGAATTCTTCGGTTTCAACATTTCGTTGACAGGGAACAGCAATTTTATTTAAATTCCTTAAAGCGTTTATTAATGGTTCTGTCAACAGTTGCACTATTTATTAGCGACTAGTTCCGAAGCTTACAGGTTAATTTTCAAGCCTGACCAACTGAGGCTGCACTGACAGTACCTGATCTTATTAATAAACATTGAGTGGCAACATGTACTCTGTAAATGCTTCTAGGATGAATGCCAAACCCACTTTGACTTGGTGACAGGCATTATTATTATTAGTATTATTATTATTCAAATGGTTCAAATGGCTCTAAGCACTATGGGACTTCACATGTGAGGTCATCAGTCCCCTAGACTTAACTCTACTTAAACCTAACTAACCGAAGGACATCACACACATCCACGCTCGAGGCAGCATTCGAGCCTACCACCGTAGCAGCAGCGTGGTTCCGGACAGAAGCGCCTAGAACCGCTCGGCCACAGCGGCCAGCTTATTATTATTATTATTATTATTATTATTATTATTACTATTATTATCATCAATGGAAATGTGGAAACATCACGTCCATTGCCATTGGTGAAACAGTGTAATTTGAAAACGAACATTTCACAATTAGTATTGTCGGTATGAATCATGCGGAACAAAGGCTGTAAGTGAGGTGATGGGCGATAGGTGGAACAGCCCTCTGCGACTAACGACGTGTTTATACACTCCTGGAAATGGAAAAAAGAACACATTGACACCGGTGTGTCAGACCCACCATACTTGCTCCGGACACTGCGAGAGGGCTGTACAAGCAATGATCACACGCACGGCACAGCGGACACACCAGGAACCGCGGTGTTGGCCGTCGAATGGCGCTAGCTGCGCAGCATTTGTGCACCGCCGCCGTCAGTGTCAGCCAGTTTGCCGTGGCATACGGAGCTCCATCGCAGTCTTTAACACTGGTAGCATGCCGCGACAGCGTGGACGTGAACCGTATGTGCAGTTGACGGACTTTGAGCGAGGGCGTATACTGGGCATGCGGGAGGCCGGGTGGACGTACCGCCGAATTGCTCAACACGTGGGGCGTGAGGTCTCCACAGTACATCGATGTTGTCGCCAGTGGTCGGCGGAAGGTGCACGTGCCCGTCGACCTGGGACCGGACCGCAGCGACGCACGGATGCACGCCAAGACCGTAGGATCCTACGCAGTGCCGTAGGGGACCGCTCCGCCACTTCCCAGCAAATTAGGGACACTGTTGCTCCTGGGGTATCGGCGAGGACCATTCGCAACCGTCTGCATGAAGCTGGGCTACGGTCCCGCACACCGTTAGGCCGTCTTCCGCTCACGCCCCAACATCGTGCAGCCCGCCTCCAGTGGTGTCGCGACAGGCGTGAATGGAGGGACGAATGGAGACGTGTCGTCTTCAGCGATGAGAGTCGCTTCTGCCTTGGTGCCAATGATGGTCGTATGCGTGTTTGGCGCCGTGCAGGTGAGCGCCACAATCAGGACTGCATACGACCGAGGCACACAGGGCCAACACCCGGCATCATGGTGTGGGGAGCGATCTCCTACACTGGCCGTACACCACTGGTGATCGTCGAGGGGACACTGAATAGTGCACGGTACATCCAAACCGTCATCGAACCCATCGTTCTACCATTCCTAGACCGGCAAGGGAACTTGCTGTTCCAACAGGACAATGCACGTCCGCATGTATCCCGTGCCACCCAACGTGCTCTAGAAGGTGTAAGTCAACTACCCTGGCCAGCAAGATCTCCGGATCTGTCCCCCATTGAGCATGTTTGGGACTGGATGAAGCGTCGTCTCACGCGGTCTGCACGTCCAGCACGAACGCTGGTCCAACTGAGGCGCCAGGTGGAAATGGCATGGCAAGCCGTTCCACAGGACTACATCCAGCATCTCTACGATCGTCTCCATGGGAGAATAGCAGCCTGCATTGCTGCGAAAGGTGGATATACACTGTACTAATGCCGACATTGTGCATGCTCTGTTGCCTGTGTCTATGTGCCTGTAGTTCTGTCAGTGTGATCATGTGATGTATCTGACCCCAGGAATGTGTCAATAAAGTTTCCCCTTCCTGGGACAATGAATTCACGGTGTTCTTATTTCAATTTCCAGGAGTGTACTTTATGCGATGTTCGCCAGACAGGAGCTAGTTGCTAGCGAAGTAACGCACCCGCGACGTACTCCATGTACAATCGTAGACATATCTTATCTTTTACTTGCGTTGTTCTAAAACAGTCTGGCAGAAAAACGGCGTACACAAACGACGAATATGTGGATATGCCTCTGGTCCTTGGAGCATCTGATTACCGGGCTGGTGTTGGCGCTCGTGAATATGCTGCTACATATCGTGGTTGACGTCATCCAGATAAAAATGTGTTTCGCCGTCTGGAGCTTCACCTTCGGGAGACAGGTTCTCTCCTCCCACCATTGCGTGACACAGGTCGCCCACGAACTCGCCGTACTCCAGCTACAGAGGAAGCTATTCTGGAGGTCATACACCAAAAAAACCCAGTGAAGTACGCAAGGCAGCTGCGTGTCTCACAACCAACGGTCGTTGAGGTGCTGCACGGGCATTGGCGGCAACAGACCACCGTCTGCAGATGCAATTATGTGAATGCTTCCAAAACAGGAAGCCAACGACGACTTCATAAACACTGTAATATGACCAAATGAAGCAGCGTTCACTAATTATGGTGTCTTCAATGTGTACAATGCCCACCACTGGTGTGACGTTAACCCGTGCGTCACCCGCAACCTTGGATATCAATTTAATTATGGTGTCTTCAATATGTACAATGCCCACCACTGGTGTGACGTTAACCCGTGCGTCACCCGCAACCTTGGATATCAATTTAATTATGGTGTCTTCAATGTGTACAATGCCCACCACTGGTGTGACGTTAACCCGTGCGTCACCCGCAACCTTGGATATCAATTTAATTATGGTGTCTTCAATGTGTACAATGCCCACCACTGGTATGACGTTAACCCGTGCGTCACCCGCAACCTTGGATATCAATTTCTCTTTGGTATCAACGACTGGGCCGGGAAATTGGGATACAGAAGTCTTGTTGGCTGACCGGTTGACTGCACGAAGGTGTCATGCATTCCCCTCAAACTATTTGCCTGTTGCACTGGAAGATGTTCCACTTCATGTTCGACAGACGTTATGGTTCCAACATGATGGTGCACCTGCACACTTTAAATTAATGTGCGGCGGTATCTGGACAGAACATTTCCAGGTAAATGGCTCTGACGGGGAGGTCCAATTGTATGGCATCCCGTTCGCCTGACCTAAATACCCTGGATTTCTTCCTGTGGGAGCACTTGAAGGAGCAAGTGTGTTCTACTCCGCTGACACATGTGGAAGAACTGATAAAGCGTGTTCATGCTGCTCTTGTATCTGTGGATGTAGCTATGTTGCGAAGAGTCGCGCAGTGTTTGAGCGTGCAGGGTGTCGCTTTGAGCATCTGCTCTAAGCAAAACGTATTCTTTTGTGAACGTCATCCAGTCGTTAATGTGGAGATCATTGTTGTCACTCGCTGATAATGTGTTACATATGAGCGGATGCACAGCATGTCGTATAAATGATAAGTCGAGGTTGAATTATTTAACTGTGCAGTCATCTTTCGCATATCGAAATTAATATTGCTTTTGTAGTTATTCTGTCCTATGACAGTTCATTTGTTTCACCTGTCTATTTCTGCCTTGTCTGACCACGTTTTTGCTATCTTCACCGTAACAGAACAATGTATTACGTAAATACTGAACACGTTTGGATTACAAAACGGTGTGTACTACAGTATTATATGGCAGAAATCAATGGGCAAATAAAAAAAAATATGCCTCTTCACTGAATCTAACCTTAGACCTCCTGTATGTTAACCCTAAACGCTATCCACTGCACCAACCGCAAAGTCCTGCTGCAGTCTGCTGACAGAGGTAGTTCGCGTACATGTGATTATAAGGCTGCCAGATTGCCAATATTTAATGTCCATCTACTACTAGAAATGTGCACAGGATGGAGTTTTCTGTGAGAAATTTTTGTGTTGCTAGTATATGAGGAATCGTGCTGCCAATTCCGAGTGTGCGAATTTTTCTTCTCCCTGCAAATACAGGGTGTATCAAAAAGGATGGCGCAAACTTACACGACTGAAAGTACACGATAATAGAAGCAAAAATCTCCCAGTAAACACGGATCCGGAAACGAGCCGCTTGCGAGATAATCACGACTGTATGGTTCCAAGCCGCCACTGGCGTCAATGTAAACATCGTCCTAATTAGTGCACATTAGTTTGAAATTTAGACTTTAATATTGGGTTATACATCGCAATTAGTTCACATTTCACGTATGGGGTACCTGTTAAAGTAGGTTTCCGAAGTGTTTTCCTCGCATCTGGATGCAACACTGTGGTAGTCTCTGCAATGAATTTCGAATCCTTTCGAAAACCTCTGGATCATTCCGGAATTCTTGACAAGCATGTAAAACTCTCTGCTCCAGTTGTCCAACCGTGTTAACGGCTGTGCTGTACATTTTGCTTTTGAGGTGACCCCAGACACAAAAATCCAAAGGATTTAGATCAGGTGGTCTTGGAGGCCAAGGAACAGGTCCGCCTCGACCTATCCATCTTTGGCCATATCTGCGCGTTAGATGCCGTTTCACACCAGTAGCAAAATGTGCCGGAGTTCCATCATTCATGTACCAAATACTCTGGCGTTGCTGAAGGGGAAAATCCTCAAGCAATCCTGGAAGATGATGCTGCAGAAAGCTAAGGTACCTCCGTCCATTAAATTGTGGTGGAAGAATGTGCGGGCCAATGAGTTGTTCGCCTAGTACCCCTAACCACACATTCAGTGAGAAACGTTGCTGATGTGGTGACTCATGAACAGCATGTGCGTTTATTTCACACCGCAAACGTATTATTATAGTTAAACACAACGTAGCGCGTGAATCCTGCTTCGGCTGTAAGTTAAATGTTACATGTGAAACGAGGGTCGACTACAGACTGCTGTTGCAGCCACTGACAAGACATCACTCCAGGAACAAACTCCGCATCATTGAGACATTGAACACTGCTTAGTACAGGCACTTGTGCTTCAATTCTTCTCGTCAAGGTTCCTGGAGAGCGCTATACTGATTTCAACGCCATATCCTTAATATCAGGTGCAATCCGAGCAGGCCTACCTCCTGCTCTGCCATGTGCAATACCCCCGTGTTCTCTCAGGCGCCGATGGACCCTTGTAAATGTACGACTTTCGGGGTGTCTTCGATCAGGATATGTTTGTTGGTACAAGCGTGCAGCCTCCCGTGCATTGCCATTAGCCCTACCGTACATGAAATGCATATGCGCATACTCTTCGTTACTGTACGGTTCCACAGTAACTACAACACAGCACGCGTGACACTCCTCAGACGCGACAGACACCATTTGAAACTGAGTATTTTATGCGTCCTGTACGTTTTGCGTGTATGGTGTGAATCCAACTTCAGCTGTCGGCAATGTTCCGTTGTGTAAACAGCGAACATAGGACGGCCTCAAGTGCGCAAGGGGGAAACCGGACGATGTTACAAACAATGCCGTCAGCGGCGGCGTGGAACCAGACAGTCGTGATTATCTCGAAAGCGGCACGTTTGCGGACCCGTGTTTCCTGGGACATTTGTGCGTCTACTATCGTGTACTTCCAGCAGTGTAAGTTCCGCCATCCTTTATGATACACCATATATATATATATATATATATATATATATATATATATATATATATACTCCTGGAAATGGAAAAAAGAACACATTGACACCGGTGTGTCAGACCCACCATACTTGCTCCGGACACTGCGAGAGGGCTGTACAAGCAATGATCACACGCACGGCACAGCGGACACACCAGGAACCGCGGTGTTGGCCGTCGAATGGCGCTAGCTGCGCAGCATTTGTGCACCGCCGCCGTCAGTGTCAGCCAGTTTGCCGTGGCATACGGAGCTCCATCGCAGTCTTTAACACTGGTAGCATGCCGCGACAGCGTGGACGTGAACCGTATGTGCAGTTGACGGACTTTGAGCGAGGGCGTATAGTGGGCATGCGGGAGGCCGGGTGGACGTACCGCCGAATTGCTCAACACGTGGGGCGTGAGGTCTCCACAGTACATCGATGTTGTCGCCAGTGGTCGGCGGAAGGTGCACGTGCCCGTCGACCTGGGACCGGACCGCAGCGACGCATGGATGCACGCCAAGACCGTAGGATCCTACGCAGTGCCGTAGGGGACCGCACCGCCACTTCCCAGCAAATTAGGGACACTCCTGGAAATTGAAATAAGAACACCGTGAATTCATTGTCCCAGGAAGGGGAAACTTTATTGACACATTCCTGGGGTCAGATACATCACATGATCACACTGACAGAACCACGGGCACATAGACACAGGCAACAGAGCATGCACAATGTCGGCACTAGTACAGTGTATATCCACCTTTCGCAGCAATGCAGGCTGCTATTCTCCCATGGAGACGATCGTAGAGATGCTGGATGTAGTCCTGTGGAACGGCTTGCCATGCCATTTCCACCTGGCGCCTCAGTTGGACCAGCGTTCGTGCTGGACGTGCAGACCGCGTGAGACGACGCTTCATCCAATCCCAAACATGCTCAATGGGGGACAGATCCGGAGATCTTGCTGGCCAGGGTAGTTGACTTACACCTTCTAGAGCACGTTGGGTGGCACGGGATACATGCGGACGTGCATTGTCCTGTTGGAACAGCAAGTTCCCTTGCCGGTCTAGGAATGGTAGAACGATGGGTTCGATGACGGTTTGGATGTACGGTGCACTATTCAGTGTCCCCTCGACGATCACCAGTGGTGTACGGCCAGTGTAGGAGATCGCTCCCCACACCATGATGTCGGGTGTTGGCCCTGTGTGCCTCGGTCGTATGCAGTCCTGATTGTGGCGCTCACCTGCACGGCGCCAAACACGCATACGACCATCATTGGCACCAAGGCAGTAGCGACTCTCATCGTTGAAGACGACACGTCTCCATTCGTCCCTCCATTCACGCCTGTCGCGACACCACTGGAGGCGGGCTGCACGATGTTGGGGCGTGAGCGGAAGACGGCCTAACGGTGTGCGGGACCGTAGCCCAGCTTCATGGAGACGGTTGCGAATGGTCCTCGCCGATACCCCAGGAGCAACAGTGTCCCTAGTTTGCTGGGAAGTGGCGGAGCGGTCCCCTACGGCACTGCGAGGGTTCCTACGGTCTTGGCGTGCATCCATGCGTCGCTGCGGTCCGGTCCCAGGTCGACGGGCACGTGCACCTTCCGCCGACCACTGGCGACAACATCGATGTACTGTGGAGACCTCACGCCCCACGTGTTGAGCAATTCGGCGGTACGTCCACCCGGCCTCCCGCATGCCCAGTATACGCCCTCGCTCAAAGTCCGTCAACTGCACATACGGTTCACGTCCACGCTGTCGCGGCATGCTACCAGTGTTAAAGACTGCGATGGAGCTCCGTATGCCACGGCAAACTGGCTGACACTGACGGCGGCGGTGCACAAATGCTGCGCAGCTAGCGCCATTCGACGGCCAACACCGCGGTTCCTGGTGTGTCCGCTGTGCCGTGCGTGTGATCATTGCTTGTACAGCCCTCTCGCAGTGTCCGGAGCAAGTATGGTGGGTCTGACACACCGGTGTCAATGTGTTCTTTTTTCCATTTCCAGGAGTGTATATATAGAGGGTGAGTCACCTAACATTACCGCTGGATATATTTCGTAAACCACATCAAATACTGACGAATCGATTCCACAGACCGAACGTGAGGAGAGGGGCTAGTGTAATTGGTAAATACAAACCATAAAAAAATGCACGGAAGTATGTTTTTTAACACAAACCTACGTTTTTTTAAATGGAACCCCGTTAGTTTTGTTAGCACATCTGAACATATAAACAAATACGTAATCAGTGCCGTTTGTTGCATTGTAAAATGTTAATTACATCCGGAGATATTGTAACCTAAAGTTGACGCTTGAGTACCACTCCTCCGCTGTTCGATCGTGTGTATCGGAGAGCACCGAATTACGTAGGGATCCAAAGTGAACGGTGATGGACCGTAGGTACAGAAGAGACTGGAACAGCACATTACGTCCACATGCTAACACCTTTTTATTGGTCTTTTTCACTGACGCACATGTACATTACCATGAGGGGCGAGGTACACGTACACACGTGGTTTCCGTTTTCAATTACGGAGTGGAATAGAGTGTGTCCCGACATGTCAGGCCAATAGATGTTCAATGTGGTGGCCATCATTTGCTGCACACAATTGCAATCTCTGGCGTAATGAATGTCGTACACGCCGCAGTACATCTGGTGTAATGTCGCCGCAGGCTGCCACAATACGTTGTTTCATATCCTCTGGGGTTGTAGGCACATCACGGTACACATTCTCCTTTACCGTACCCCACAGAAAGAAGTCCAGAGGTGTAAGATCAGGAGAACTGGCTGGCCATTTTATGCATCCGCCACGTCCTATGAAACGCCCGTCGAACATCCTGTCAAGGGTCAGCCTAGTGTTAATTGCGGAATGTGCAGGTGCACCATCATGCTGATACCACATACGTCGACGCGTTTCCAGTGGGACATTTTCGAACAACGTTGGCAGATCGTTCTGTAGAAACGCGATGTATGTTGCAGCTGTTTCTGCCCCTGCAATGAAGTGAGGACCAATGAGGTGGTCGCCAATGATTCCGCACCATACATTTACAGTCCACGGTCGCTGTCGCTCTACCTGTCTGAGCCAGCGAGGATTGTCCACGGACCAGTAATGCATGTTCCGTAGATTCACTCCCCCGTGGTTTGTGAAACCCGCTTCATCGGTAAACATGTAGAACTGCAACGCAATCTCTGTTAATGCCCATTGACAGAATTGCACTCGATGATTAAAGTCATCACCATGTAATTGCTGATGTAGCGACACATGAAACGGGTGAAAGCGGTGACGATGCAGTATGCGCATGACACTACTTTGACTTAGTCCACGGGCTCTCGCAGTGTCCCGTGTACTCATGTGTGGGTTCATGGCAACAGCAGCTAACACACCAACTGCACCCGCTTCTCCTGTGACGGGCCTGTTACGGACCCGTTTGCGTGCTACGACCATACATACCTGTTGCATACAGTTGGCGGTAGATGTTTTGCAATGTACGGCACGTTGGATGCTCTCTGCCCGGGTACCGTTCTGCATACACCCTGCAGGCTTCAGCTGCATTTCGTCGACACTCGCCATAGATGAGTATCATCTCCGCCTTTTCAGAGTTCGAATACACCATGGTCACAGTTCCTACAACACTACACTATCACAGACGTCTGGTAACACGGTGTACTACAGTTGGTCTGCGTGCGGAGACGAATGCAGAATAACAATAGCAGCAAGCGCTACATGCGGACACTGCGACAGCTAGACCAAACCACAACAGTGCACTACAGCCACACTCGTAAACACGGTCGTCATCGTAAGCATGTTCCTGCAGATGCTGCTCGCCGACCGTGGCCCGTATTTGTTACAAATAAATGGTTCAAATGGCTCTGAGCACTATGGGACTTAACATCTATGGTCATCAGTCCCCGAGAACTTAGAACTACTTAAACCTAACTAACCTAAGGACAGCACACAACACCCAGCCATCACGAGGCAGAGAAAATCCCTGACTCCGCCGGGAATCGAACCCAGGAACCCGGGCGTTATTTGTTACAACACGCAACTGAACGTCGGAGGTTTCAAGCGTCAACTTTAGGTTAAATATCTCCGGATGTAATTAACATTTTACAATGCAACAAACGGCACTGATTACGTATTTGTTTATATGTTCAGATGTGCTAACAAAACTAACGTGGTTCCATTTAAAAAAAACGTAGGTTTGTGTTAAAAAACATTCTTCCGTGCATTTTTGTATGGTTTGTATTAAACAATTACACTAGCCCCTCTCCTCACGTTCGGTCTTCAGTATTTGATGTGGTTTACGAAATATATCCAGCGGTAACGTTAGGTGACTCACCCTGTATATATGGTGGTCCACTGATAGTGACCGGGCCAAATATCTCACGAAATAAGCATCAAACTAAAAACCTACAAAGAACGAAACTCGTCTAGCTTGAAGGGCGAAACCAGGTGGCACTATGGTTGGCCCGCTAGATGGCGCTGCCATAGGTCAAACGGATATCAACTGCGTTTTTTTAAATAGGAACCCCCATTTTTATTACATATTCGTGTAGTAAGTAAAGAAATATGAATTTTTTAGTTGGTCCACTTTTTTCGCTTTGTGATTGATGGTCTGTAATAGTCACAAACGTATAAGTACGTGGTAGCACGTAACTTTCCGCTAGTGCGGACGGTTTTTACTTTGTGATACATTACCCGTGTTAAAATGGACCGTTTACCAATTGCGGAAAAGGTCGATATCGTGTTGATGTATGGCTATTGTGATCAAAATGCCCAACGGGCGTGTGCTATGTACGCTGCTCGGTATCCTGGACGACATCATCCAAGTGTCCGGACCGTTCGCCTGTTCGTTACGTTATTTAAGGAAACAGGAAGTGTTCAGCCACATGAGAAACGTCAACCACGACCTGCAACAAATGATGATGCCCAAGTAGGTGTTTTAGCTGCTGTCGCGGCTAAGCCGCACATCAGTAGCAGACAAATTTCGCGAGAATCGCGAATCTAAAACGTCGGTGTTGAGAATGCTGCATCAACATCGATTACACCCGTACCATATTTCTATGCACCAGGAACTGCATGGCGATGACTTTGAACGTCGTGTACAGTTCTGCCACTGGGCACAAGACAAAATACAGGACGATGACAAATGTTTTGCACGCGTTCTATTTAGCAACGAAGCGTCATTCACCAACAGCGGTAACTTAAACCGGCATAATATGCACTATTGGGCAACGGAAAATCCACGATGGCTGCGACAAGTGGAACATCAGCGACTTTGGCGGGTTAATGTATGGTGGGGCATTATGGGAGGAGGGATAATTGGCCCACATTTTATCGATGGCAATCTAAATGGTGCAATGTATGCTGATTTTCTACGTAATGTTCTACCGATGTTACTGCAAGATGTTTCACTGCATGACAGAAGGGCGATGTCCTTCCAACATGATGGATGTCCGGCACATAGCTCGCGTGCGGTTGAAGCGGTACTGCATAGCATATTTTATGACAGGTTGATTGGTCGTCGAAGCACCACACAATGGCCCGCACGTCTCCGGATCTGACGTCCCCGGATTTCTTTCTGTGGGGAAAGTTGAAGGGTATTTGCTATCGTGATCCACCGACAACGCCTGACAACATGCCTCAGCGCATTGGCAATGCATGTGCGAACATTACGGAAGGCGAACTACTCGTTGTTGAGATGCATGTCGTTACACGTATTGCCAAATGCATTGAGGTTGACGGACATCACTTTGATCATTTATTGCATTAATGTGGTATTTACAGGTAATCACGCTGTAACAGCATGCATTCTCAGAAATGGTAAGTTCACAAAGGTACATGTATCACATTGGAACAATCGAAATAAAATATTCAAACGTACCTACGTTCTGTATTTTAATTTAAAAAACCTACCTGTTACCAACTGTTCGTCTAAAATTGTGAGCCATATGTTTGTGACTATTACAGCGCCATCTATCACAAAGCAAAAAAAAAGTGGTAAAACTAAAATATTCCTATTTCTTTACATACTACACGAATATGTAATAAAAATGAGGGTTCGTATTTTAAAAACGCAGTTGATATGTGTTTGATCTATGGCAGCGCCATCTAGCGGGCCAACCATAGTGTCATCTGGTTTCCCCCTTCCAGCTAGACAAGTTTCGTTCTTTGTAGTTTTTTCGTTTGATGCTAATTTCGTAAGATATTTGGCCCGGTCACGATCAATGGACCACCCTGTATATATACATATATATACTTTGGTGGAATGGGTGTAAGTCAAGAAAAGAGAAGCAACGCTGACAATGGACCAGAAGGCGTGGAGTGGTGTCGTACGTGGAGGAGAACAGACTACACCTTTGAAGGCAAAAATACGTCTTTTAAAGTAGAATGATAAAAAGGACTTTACTCTCATTTCCCTGTTGTAAATAACTGCACGTGTTTTGTGTGAGATCTGCTGTAATTGCTGCATAAAGATTAAGAGACAATATACCACTTCATGCAGCCTAAAAGCAGAAATTAAAACAAAAATATAACCTACAACAGAACACTCGGACTCGAGTACTGCAAACAAAAATTCTAACTACAGCACTTACTGGGTAGCATAGTTACACAGCACTATGTGTATAAACTTTTCGTATGTGTGATTACAGTGTTGTCAAATTGTCTTTGTTTACGTCGATTTTCTAAATAAAATATGCACGGGATACCTACGACAGGATATATGCCCTCCATTGCGTCAATGATCTTGTCTGTCAAGCTGATGTCAGCATCACGAATTATGCCATACGTATAGAGCAAGAAGTTGGGAATATGGATATCAAACTTACGATCTTCTAAAACAGGGACTTCTATCAAAGCGTTGGTACCCGCAGCAGTATGCAGTTCTACCTTGAATCTGTTTTTGCCGGACTGTCTAATGTCAACAATGTCATGCTTGAGACGAGAGTTATAGGAAGATAATAACTTGACTACCGACATGAAGTGGAGTTTTCCAACGTTCTTATCTAAGCTCTCCATAAAGACAATACAGGGGCATGCATCTGATCGACTGTACCGATTGTTGACACATGGACATACGACCGCAGCGGTGGAAGTCAACGGATGATTCTGAGAGCGTTCTGAGTGTGTCTGCACTGTACCTTTACTAGAAGGGGGTCCAAACCCGCTAACTCACGCGTAGCACAGTCTGGGATAGGAGGTGAATCGACACGCAGCCGTTTACTATGGGGACCACTTTCTGCTGCTGACTTGCGGCTGCACTGGCTTCAATCGTAGATCTGGAAGGGTCGCTGGGATGGCTAACTTGCTGACTAACCGGATGCAACTGTGGTTTTTGGTCGTGATATTGCTAGAGTTGCTGTTGTGGTAGCTGCAATAATTGAAAGTGCTGCTGTCGAGCTAGTTGTTGCTGCTGAACTTGCAGTTGCTGATGATAGTGGTTTTGAAGCTGGTGTTCCAGTTGATATTGTAGCTCCTGATGTTGTTGATGTCGAAGAAGCTGTGTATAAGCGAGTGGTAATCCACCCTGCTGGATCTCACCAAGGTTGTCGGACATCGGCAGCAACGGAACATCTGTCGTTGCGCCATGATGCCAGATTTCTAGTGTCGACTGGATGACCTGAGTCGTATCAAGGGGATAGGCCATTGTACGGTGAACGATACAGCACTACTGTCGTGAACGAGTGACGAAGAAAACGGTTCTCCTCGAAAACGAAGATATACACTATGTGATCAAAAGTAATCGGATACCCCCAACAACAGATGTTTTTCATATTAGGTGCATTGTGCTGCCACCTACTGCCAGGTACTCCACATCAGCGACCTCAGTAGTCATTAGAGATCGTGAAGGGCAGAATGAGGCACTCCGCGGAACTCACGGACTTCGAACGTGGTCAGGTGATTGGGTGTCACTTGTGTCATACGTCTGTACTCGAGATTTACACACTCCTAAACATACCTACGTCCACTGTTTCCGATGTGATAGTGAAGTGAAAACGTGAAGGGACACGTACAGCACCAAAGCGCACAGGCCGACCTCGTCTATTGACCGACAGAGACGGTTGACGGTTGAAGAGGGTCGTAATAAGTAATAGGAGACATCTATCCAGACCCTCACACAGGAATTCCAAACTGCATCAGGATCCACTGCAAGTACTATGACACTTACGCGGGAGGTGAGGAATCTTGGATTTCGTGGTCGAGCGGCTGTTCATAAGCCACACAACACGCCGGTAAATGCCAAATAACGCCTCGCTTGGTGTAAGTAGTGTAAACAGTGGACGATTGAACAGTGGAAAAACGTTGTGTGGAGTGACGAATCACGGTACACAATGTGGCGATCCGATGGCATTGTGTGGGTATGGCGAGTGCCTGGCGAACGTTATCTGCCAGCGTGTGTAGTGCCAACAGTAAAATTCGGAGGCGGAAGTATTTCGTGTGGTCGTGTTTTTCATGGAGAGGGCTTGCACCCCTTGTTGTTTTGCGTGGCGCTATCACAGCACAGGCCTACATTGATATTTTAAGCGCCTTCTTGCTTCCCACAGTTGAAGAACAATTCGGGGATGGCGATTGCATCTTTCAACACGATCAAGCACCTTTTCATAATGCACGGCCTGTGGCGAAGTGGTTACACGACAATAACATACCTATAGTGTACTGGCCTGCACAAAGTCCTTCATATGGCTCTGAGCACTATGGGACGTAACTTCTGAGGTCATCAGTCCCCTAGAACTTAGAACTACTTAAAAGTAACTAACGTAAGGACATCACACACATCCCAAAGGTGTTCTATGGGATTCATGTCAGGACTCTGTGCAGGCAAGTCCATTACAGGGATGTTATTGTCGTGTAACCACTCCGCCACAGGCCGTGCATTATGAACAAGTGCTCGATCGTATTGAAAGATGCAATCGCTATCCCCAAATTGCTCTCCAACAGTGGGAAGCAACGAGGTGCTTAAAACATCAATGTAGGCCCGTGCTGTGATAGTGCCACGCAAAACAACGACGGGTGCAAGCCCCCTCCATGAAAAACACGACCACACCATAACACCACCTCCTCCGAAGTTTACTGTTGGCACTACACTTGCTGGCAGATGACGTTCACCGGGCATTCGTCATACCCACACCCTACCATCGGATCGCCACATTGTGTACTTTGATTCGTCACTCCACACAACGTTCCAATGTTTACACTCCTTACACCAAGCGAGGCGTTATTTGGCATTTACCGGCGTGATGTGTGGCTTCTGAGCAGCCGCTCGACCATGAAATCCAAGTTTTCTCACCTCCCGCCTAAGTGTCATAGTACTTGCAGTGGATCCTGATGCAGTTTGGATTTCCTGTGTGATGGTCTGGATAGATGTCTGCCTATTACACATTACGACCCTCTTCAACTGTCGGCGGTCACTGTAGTCAACAGACGAGGTCGGCCTGTACGATTTTGTGCTGTACGTGTCCCTTCACGTTTCCACTTCACTATCACATCGAAAAGAGTGGACCTAGGTATGTTTAGGAGTGTGGAAATCTCGCGTGTAGATTTATGACACAAGTGACACCCAATCACCTGACCACGTTCGAAGTCCGTGAGTTCCGCAAAGCGCCCCATTCTGCTCTCTCACGATGTCTAACGACTACTGAAGTCGCTGATTTGGAGTACCTGGCAGTAGGTGGCAGCACAATGCACCTAATATGAAAAACCTATGTTTTTGGGGTGTCCGAATACTTTTGATCCCATTGTGTATCAAGAACAATAGAGGGCCTATAACACTTCAATCCTACTGCAAATCGACGTTAGCGAGATGGATCTGTAATATAATGGTTTACTCCTATTTACTTTCTTGGATATTAGTGTGACTTGTGCAACTTTCCAGTCTTTAGGTACGGATCTTTCAACGAGCGATCGGTTGCATATGATTGCTAAATATGGAGCTATTGTATCAGCATACTCTGAGCGGAACCTGTATGGTATTCTGTCAGGACCTAATGTCTTGCCTTTGTTAAGTGATTTAAGCTACTTTGCTACACCGAAAATATCTAGTTCTATGTTTCTCATGTTGGCAGGTATTCTTGATTCTAATTACTTCGTTTTCTTTGGTGAAGGAATTTCGGGAAACCGAATTTAGTTACTCTGGTTTAGTAGCACAGTAACATCGCCATTGTTATCACGCAGTGAAGGTACTGATTGCGTCTTTCCACTAGTGTACTTTACGTACGACCAGAGTCTCTTTGGACTTTCTGCCATGTCATGGCCTGCGGGGCCACCCCCGCCGGAGACTCGAGTCCTCCCTCGGGCATGGGTGCTTGTGCTGTTCTTAGCATAAGTTAGTTTAAGTAGTGTGTAAATCTTGGGACCGATGGCCTAAGCAGTTTGGTCCATTAGGAAATCACACACATTTGAACACAACTTTCTGCAAGATTTCGAGACAGAGTTTCGTTGTGGAAAGTATTAAACCCTTCTCGCATTGAAGTTCGCGCTACATTTCGAACTTCTGGCTCCTTACAGCATCTCGTCGGCGTCTCTGGAGCTCTTACTGATCAAACTGTGTAAGTGGCAGTTAATAATAAAATCAACATTCTTTCTTTCTTTCGCTACTGCCTTTATTCCGCATTGTGCACAGGGTCGGCAGCGATAAGGACGGATTTGGCATGGTTAATGGTGAAGGGGTGGCCGGATACCCTTCCTGCCGCCACCCCATAACACCCCCCCCCCCCCCCCCCCCACGGGACGGAATTAGTGTACCCCAGCTGTCTGCATCTAGTGGAAATCGTGAAATAGTGTGATGTGTTTGAAATGTCTGCGAGTCGTGTAACTGAGGCGGGACGTGGGGACCAGCCCGGTATTCACCTAGGAGGACGTGGAAAACCGCCTAAAAACCACATCCAGGCTGGCCTGCTCACCAGCCGTCGTCGTTTATCCGCCGGGCGGATTCGATCCGGGGCCGGCGCACCTACTCGAGTCTAGGAAGCAGCGCGTTAGTGCTCTCGGCTGTCCTGACGGGTAATAACAAAATCAACATTATGCATTTCTTATTTGTTTTACCATTTCTGCCCTGGTTCCGTTGCTAATCAATTACGCACAAAAACATTTCTAAATGTCTTTATTGCAGTCACAGTGCCAGATTTGCGCCTGGTGGTCAAAACTGAAACTAATTTTTTTCAGCATGAATCGGTTCCTCATTAATGCTTTAGAATATCTACTAAGTTTCGCTGCCATACGGTTATTACAGTCCACACTGGAGCTCTGTGAGCAGTTTGTCTTTAATTATAATCCCCCGCACGTCCGGAAACGTACTGACAACTTGTCGAATTCGTGTCATGCGGGGTCGCTACTTTGCTGTTTTCTTACGCAGGTTGTCATAATGTTTTGGCTTATCATTTTGTAAAATGAGCCTTCCCTGAAACCAGTAAGCAAACTGCCCTGTGAAGGGGATAATGGGCGTTGCACGTATGTGCGGCTGTGAAAACGCTGTTGTACCGGGAGAGCTGCAGTGCCTGGGGAGGGGTTAAGTCAAGAGGCGGCGGCACAGAGCCCACAGGCTGAGAGAAAGCGCCGCGCCGCGCCACACCGAGCCCGTGCCCAGCCCGGAAGGGAAAGCCACGGGGCGCTTGCGTAAGCACTAAGCGCTAGGCACTAAGCACCAGCCAGCGCTGCGCGTCATCACCCGGCAAGCCTCCCTGTTCTCCCTGGAGCACCACCAATCCTATCCCAACTGCGCACAACGCACTTGAGTGAAGCGGAGCAAAGAAGCATTAGCAGAGATAACAGTAAATGGAGTACACGAAGAATGAATAAACACTCCTTCCGTCACGAAAGTACCTGATTAATTAAATCACACGATTTCGGGTCGCATAATACACTAAGTTCGTCTGCTGTCGAGTGAGGTGATGCGAAATGCACTTCCCTGTTGTGAGAAGGTTAGACGTTAATTTCCACATTAGCTACTCAAACAACAAAAATGGTGAGCAAATTACCAGACGATCCAGGAAGCAGAGTTTCAACGCTGTGATGTCAAAAAACGTTGATTTATTCATTCCCTAACTGCACATCACGTCATGGCAAGGTGCTGACTTTAAAAATATATATATATATATTTTGGCAATTTTAAGGACTTATCTTAAATTTAGTGCCTTGCATATGTCAAATTATAACCTGACACTGTGTAATGAGGGTAGGTTATGGACTTGTCTCATTCCCTTCTCAGCTACGGCGTCCGCTTCAACTCCTTTGACTCTTACAACCGTTGTCCGTACGAGTTATAGATGACATTTTTCTCACAAAATTCTATGGGCTTTTGTGACCTGTGTCATTGATGATAAAATCTTCCGAGTAGTTTAGCATCATCATAATTCTTCAAAATGCTAAAGCACTCGATATTTCAGTCCTCCTGTTCATATCTTCTTCAGTATTGTTCTGGCGTTCTCCAGCGACTGGAGAGTGTTAGGCCATCCGAGGGCACCAGAAAACCAATTTAAAGTGTACATGTGCCACACATATGCCAACAGCATATAGTATGTGATGTCAGACATAAAGAGAAAATACCGAGGCGTTAGCCAGTTACATCGTCGATTCAATGCTAAGAGCATAAGTCTGAGCATATGTAAGTGTTCATTTTACAGGCTTTTCCCTGTTCTGGAGTTTTTGTCACAGAACAAAGGTAATTAGGGTAACAAACCTAATAAATCATGATTAAATTACTACTCTGTATCGAGTCACCGGGGACTAGGGGCCCCTTATAACAAAATAGTCAGAAAAGTCCCTCAATAACCTTTGACATTTCTTCGGTGGAGTACGAGTTCACCCTGTGTATACAGGACAATGCATAATGGCGGATAAGAAATGCTCGTAAAATTTTAAAGTTTCCTACTGCAGAGATGTATGAGATGGCAAATGTGTCTTCATAGCCTTTCCCGACCTGATAATTCATAGTAGTCTCCCCGAGTTTGCTGCCAACAGCATACCTGAGGAGACTACCCCAAATGGCAAATATATTTGACAACTGACCTAGTCTTGGAGTTAAGAGTTATTCTAAGACAAAAATAATCCATAGTACTTGGTTCAAAAATGGTTCAAATGGCTCTAAGCACTATGGGACTTAACATCTGAGGTCATCAGTCCCCTAGACTTAGAACTACTTAAACCTAACTAACCTAAGAACATTACACACATCCATGCCTAAGGCAGGATTCGAACCTGCGACCGTAGCAGCAGCGTGGTTCCGGACTGAAGCGTCTAGAACCGCTCGGCCACAGCGGCCGGCAATAATACTTCAAACATTGTGTAGTGTAATAACTGGAATTGGATAATTGTATTTATCACAAGTAAGACCCACATCCTGTATTCATGGTATTGGTTCTAAATACTCTCTCTTCATTTTACTGTCGTTATTGGTTCAAATGGATCTGAGCACCATGGGACTCAACATCTGAGGTCAGCAGTCTCCTAGAACTTTCTTTCTTTCTTTTCTTTCTTTCTCGAGCTGTTGTCCCACTCCCAACGCGGGGTCGGCTTTGTTATGACGGATTTGGCAGTGTTAATTGCAGAGTGTGGCCGGATCCGCGGTGGTCTAGCGGTTCTAGGCGCTCAGTCCGGAACCGCGCGACTGCTACGGTCACAGGTTCGAATCCTGCTTCGGGCATGGATGTGTGTGATGTCCTTAGGTTAGTTAGGTTTAAGTAGTTCTAAGTTCTAGGGGACTGATGACCACAGCTGTTAAGTCCCATAGTGCTCAGAGCCATTTGAACCATTTTTTTGTGGCCGGATGCCCTTCCTGCCGCCACCCCGAACTCCCCGGGACGGAAGTAGTGTACCCCAGCTGTCTGCATCTAGTGTAAGTCATGAAATAATGTGAACGTTTTCAAATGACTGCGAGTCATGTAACTGAGGTGGAACTTGGGGACCAGCACGGTATTCACCTAGCGGGATGTGGAAAACCGCCTAAAAACCACATCCAGGCTGGCCGGCATACTGGCCCTCGTCGTTAATCCGCCAGGCGGATTCGATTCGGGGTCGGCGCGCCTACCCGAGTCCATGAAGCAGCGCATTAGCGCTCTCGGCTACCCTGGCGGGTATCAGTCCCCTAGAACTTAGAACTACTTAAACCTAACTAACCTAAGGACATCACACACATCCATGCCCAAGGCAGGATTCGAACCTGCGACCGTAGCGGTCGTGCGGTTCCAGACTGAAGCGTCTAGAACCGTTCGGCCTCAGCGGACGGCTGTCGTTATTGCTTAGCATCGGACTCACTGCACTGGTGGGTGGATTTACTCCCAGGTACACTTGTCAGGTCATGTGGGTAAATGGCCTTGTGCGGCTCTTTCTACTGAATGTTATTTTGACCTCTTGATTGTCCCAGTTATCCAATACGGAACGGGGACCTACAGTTTGACGTAGAATCCGAACCAAGTGTCGTTTCTGACTGATCGTCACATCATTGAGAGCTGAAAGGCAGACTGAAAAAATCCATCGTACAGTCGGGATTCGATCCCGCGCCCTTCGGTTCCCAGACACACACTTATCGCTTTTTTTCCTGTAGCGGCAGGAAAGAACTGACACAGCCAGCTTCAGGCCGGGTGGAGACGAGGTGGGCATGGGTCAAATCCTGAGGCCTGCCCACGATGCCCCCCTCCCCCGCCCCCCGCCCTCCGGCCTGCCGCTGTGCTGATCCCTCGCATGGTTCAGACCTTTGCTTATTTCTTATTTATTTTTATTTGCTTGTTTATTTATTCTGATATCTTACAACTTGATACTCAAAAAGAAAGAGATATAATTGGAGTTAATCCTACATGACTTCCCCCGCATAAAAAAGAAAAAAAAATGTCCAGTCGTTGACTGCAATAATTTTTGTTCATTTCTTTAATGAAACAAAAACGACAAATAGGGTCAAAAAATAAAATAAATGGTGGAACAACTCACCCGCAAATAGCTCGAGTACCGTCTAAACCAGCACTTTTTTGTAAATTTGACCAAAAACAAGGCAACGGGAATGAAACATTCGAACGGAAAAGGGATTCTACACATGATCCAGTTTGACGATAAGATACGAGATACAGCATATTCGCATACAGTCCACGATCGCGTGGTATGCTCCGCATGTGCAATGGGCTGTAACCATGTACCCGACAAGCCACATAATTGTATTGTTCTTCGTACTGGGAAAGAAAGTTGAATCGGAATGCAGGAGAATCTCATCGGAGGTTGCCACTTCCGTCGTCCAGGCAAGAAAGGCCAATTGTCGGCGGAACCAACTTCAATGTCTGTGTCCGCAGACGAACAGGCGATGTCGCAGTGTATCCGTTCCATGGCAACGACTGCGTCGGTCTGTCTTACTAAAGCCAATGCGAAAAAGCTGAACATTGGTGGGGACAAGGTTATAAACGACTTGGTACCATCAGGACGCCACTTCCATCAGAAAAATAGATAGGCTGACATTGGGCCAAATAACCTTCCAATCTGTCTCTGGAGTCAGCGACTCCACAGACAGAACGCGGATTGGAAACGACATAACAACACTTTTACAGTGACATGCGTGTGGGAAAGAATATAAACCCTCAAAATACTGACATCAATAAAAGATTCCCGAATATGTGTTTATTCATTATTTATCCAACCAACATCTACTGGAGGCGTTAAGCTCGCAGGTCGGAGTTAAGCAATAAGGCGAGCTGTAAGTGTTGGGGGACCGAAAGAGACGTTAAAATAGTGCGTAAGAAATAAAGCAGAAGTCTTGACCCGGACATCAGGGAGGCCCAATCCTCCCATTAAGCCCGCATCTCGTGGTCGTGCGGTAGCGTTCTCGCTTCCCACGCCCGGGTTCCCGGTTTCGATTCCCGGCGGGGTCAGGGATTTTCTCTACCTCGTGATGGCTGGGTGTTGTGTGCTGTCCTTAGGTTAGTTAGGTTTAAGTAGTTCTAAGTTCTAGGGGACTGATGACCATAGATGTTAAGTCCCATAGTGCTCAGAGCCATTTTCCTCCCATTAGCCAGGGTCTCGCCATAACCTCATACCGTATCCGAAAAATCAAGTTTCGTCAAGTAAACTTGCCCGATAATCGTTGTCACTTTCGGGACATCGTCATAGGATGGGGAAAAATTTGTGCAACAAAATAGGCTTTACTGAACACATTCGTTTCCAAGGTCCTAACCTTAAGAAGTAATTAGACGGAGCGACGCTCGTGTTCAAGGATCGCTCCTTGTCTCCTGTCTGTGATGGACTTCCAGTTTAACGCAGCCATCGTCATCGGACAACGATCAATAATAACACCCAACGAACGATAGCGAGCAATTGCCACAGCCCATGGAAGTTCAACCGCATCACATCCCCAGAAATTGAGTAACCGACATTACCGGTCGTTAACATGTGCTCCCATAAGACGAAAAAATGCGTCCAAAATTACGTCATAAGTACGAAGAAGTACATTAACGTCATCGGCATACGCGCGGACGATAAACCTTTCTTCCTGTAACGACCAGTCACCAAATTGAGCAGCTGTGGACCGTAATAAGGGTTCCAGTAATAGTACGAATAACGATATAGATAGGGAACTCCCGTGCAGGACACCTCGACACACTTCTATGGGGGAAGTAAGACGACCATTCACGTCAATAGACGCCTAAATATTAGTAATACAGAGATGAACAACCGTCATGCAGCATCGTGAAAACTAGTATCCGTCAACACTCGCAACAGAAAATCATGGGTAACTCGGTCAAACACATGACTAAAATCAATTAAATGTAAAGCTCCCGACTCAGGAACAGTGGAAGCAATGGAGATGAGATAATGATATTCAGCAACGGGAGTAGGGAGAGTACAAACCGGGAGACAAAATTGATAACGCTCAAAAATATCGGCAAGCAAAACCAAGAAACGGCTATTTGTCGCCCGCGTCGCGACTTTATAATCAAAATTGACTAGCGTTATCGGTCGGACATGATCCACGGACAGACTTCCCGTCTTTTTGGGAATTCATACAATTTTTTCGACCTTAAAGGAGGGCAAGATGTGTACCCCTTGCACCACTTAAGTCAACATAGATGTTTTCGTATCGTTTATCAGAGACCAAAATAAAACCTAAAATTCTTTGGGAAGACCATCCAAACTCGGCGATTTGCCAGAAGAAGAGCAAACTACAGTGTCAGATAACTCATCACCGTGAAAAACTGCCAAAAACTCTTCAATGAGAGCTGGTATAGCAACACTATTAAGGAGGGAAATAAAATCAGCAGACGGTATACCATCCGATTCTACGCCAGTGAAACGATCGGAAAAATAATGGGAAGTTCACAAATTATATCAGGTTGGAATGACCACTTACTCCCGTCTGTAGAAAGAAACGCGTCCTTGGAGATCGTGTTCGAAGCCGAGTTAGAGTATTCTAAATGTAGTCTTTTCACGCGGTGAACAGGCATAGCCCTCAAAGGGACGTCCCGAGCACTGTCATAAATATCACCATGGACAGCATAATATAATTCTTGAGGCCTCCTCATTTAAGCCGCTTTACCAGCGCTAAAAGGCATGAATATAGTGCGAAGCCGAGGTTTAGCAATGGCAACCTACAATTCCATAACAGAGAGCTAAGTATTGGGAACGGCTCGCCCGCGTCCACACGGCAGCGATATCATCCAGAGAGGGGTCCGCCAAATATAAAATATTTAGCTTCCAAAGAGGATGAGAAAGATGTACCCGCTGTGGTACATGGTTAAGAGTCATTGTAACAGCACATTGGTCTTCGAAGTTGGCAGGAATAACACTAGCTGACAAAAGCTGGCTGTATAGGGAAGCAGACAACTAAAAAAAGATACAGTCCACTATAAGAAGTAACTGTAAGATACATAAAACACGCTAATGTGGGATATCTGCAGATCCAAGCATTCTGCAGACTCAACGACGCCATCATATCATTAAGTTCACGACAATAGTTATAACTGGCAGTCTGAGCCACAGGATGTAAAACGCAGTTGAAATCTCCTCCATCAAAATTTCTCGCGGATTTTGAAGAAAGGAAATAAATTGGCATCTTCCTTATAAAAATGCAAGCGGTCATATGTTCGACCAGACCCAGATGAAGCATAAGGAAAAATCATAAAAACGACAACTTGTACGCTGATCATAGTATAACGTTTCAAAATCTGTTAGCAGAGTACAGTCCCTATAAAGCACGACCATGCCAGTAGAATTTTCCGACGCAACATTAAGAAACATAGAATACCCAGGGAAACAAAACAAATCAAATAACACTTCTCGGAAACACCTGACATTAGCTCAGGAATCATTAAAAAAACCTTCGTAGCGCAGCAAGACGTAATGGTGAGCTTATCATGTTAATATTTAGGGTAAGAAACGTATACGCCTGAAACACATGTAAGGCACGAAAGGAGAACTAGAAACGAATTTACTCATCACTCCCTGCTCTCCACAACACCGGCAGATGGCGGAGAAGAAGATAAAAGATTTGAATCCACCCCACTGGAAGGTGCAGATTCCGTTTTGTTTTTTCGGCGAGACACTGCACACTGAGGTCGAAAACGTTGTTTCACACAACTCCGTGACAACATAACTTCTTGTCTTGACGCGGAAGGGTAGGGGGCTCATCAATCATTGTCCGCTGCGGAACGGGGAGGTGGGGTTGGGGGCGGGGGGAGCTGGGGAAGGGGGGAGTGGTTGGGAAGGCGTCACCACTCAACTCAATGGAAAGCGAGAAACATAACCGGGAGCAATGAACATCATCAGATAAAGAAGCTGTCTGCATCATCAGAATGGGGTAGAACACTATAAAGGCAGAACAAAAAATGGTTCAAATGGCTCTGAGCACTATGGGACTAAACTTCTGAGGTCATCAGTCCCCTAGAACTTAGAACTACTTAAACCTAACTAACCTAACGACATCACACACATCCATGCCCGAGGTAGGATTCGAACCTGCGACCGTAGCAGGCGCGCGGTTCCAGACTGTAGCGCCTAGAACCGCTCGGTCACTTCGGCCGCAAAGGCACAACAGAAGAAAGCGTCTCCATTAAATCATCGGAACCCACCGGCACAGACGTTCCTGCGGATGGAGGAGAGGACGCTGGGGCAACACTCATTTCAACATCAACAGAACCAGCTCCGACATCCTTCGCTGAACAAGAACGGCAATTAATGTCAGTATTCAAAACATCACCTATGGAAGAAGTATCCACTATCATCTTCACGGAGAGGCGAGACTGGAGAGGAGTGACTTCAAAATCTTCACCATCCTGAGTCCGCCAGCTTTTAAATTGTGCTACCTGGGTCGGTGCCTTAATGGCAGCAGAGGTCGCATGTGAACGTGCCGGTAATGGCGGAAAGGCGTGCGGAGGCGGAGGATAATGTCTCCCCAAGGACCTCTAAAGCTGGAGAAGTACTGACAGCAGATTGCGAAGACAGTAATTCAGCTAATGTCAACTGACGACGTCTCTCATAGGACGACTTTACAACCGTAACACGGCGCAGACAATTGGATCTAAGACAGCCACTTTCATTACAAAGGAAGCAAGGTCCTGCGTGGCTTGCATACGGAACATGAATGCGGTACCACAGACGTTCAGGTGTGAAGGAATATTCTTTCGAACACACATTTCTACGGTTCGAATACCACTGAACACTGCAAGCGATGTTGTGCAGGCTAGCGTTCCCACCGGATCTGCCGAATGACTCCAAAAGGAAGCAACGCCGCCTTAAGAATTGAATCGTCAACTTCGGATGGAAGATTGTAAACTCTAACCAGAGTATACGCGATATCCGTATTTACAAGAAGGACTGGACTAACGGAACCAACATGATGTATAAATATCACCCGAGAACCAAACTGAGAGAGAAGCTGGTCTACTTGCAGGGGATACTGAAAGTTTACAACAAATACATACACATAAGAATCAAAATAAGCCTGATAAGATTTAGCTCAAATCGTATCGACCAAACAATTGTGAATTCCTAAAGAGCCTGGTTGAACATGACGTGTAGTCTTGTCAAAACTGAAACGAACCGTACTCCTACCAGGAATACTCTGTGGAGACTCGACAGACGTCATAGCGCTGGCAGAGAACTTCGCCGCCAGAAAACAAATCAACAACAAACACCGCTACGCAAGAACGATGCGACACCTGCCGATACACATACAAGACTGACAAGTAAACCCACCCAAGGGATACATTTCGATTTTGATCGGCTTTGAATATGTCGTACTGTATAGCAAAATAAGAGACCCCTATTTTTTTATGCGTGCCCACATAGCCGTTAAGGGGGTGAAACAGCCCATTGAAAGAAACCTGAGTTAAATACACTCATTAAAAAAAGTTTTGCGTCACCTCGGTTCCGATAGTCCCGGAACCTGTACAAAAAACTGGAATAGAGATCAACATAAACATCATTTACGCTCTTTTTATTGCTCATGAAAACCACACATTGCATGTTGTACCACTATACAGCGAGATCTTCAGAGGTGGAGGTCCAGATTGCTGTACACACCGGTACCTCTAATATCCAGTAGCACATCCTTTTGCATTGATGCCTGCCTGAATTCGCCGTGGCATACTATCCACAGGTTCATCAAGTCACTGTTGGTCCAGATTGTCCCACTCCTAAGCACCGATTCGGCGTAGATCCCTCAGAATGGTTGGTGGGTCACATCGTCTATAAACAGCCCTTACAGCCTTTTTCAATCTATCGCAGGCATATTCGATAGGATTCATGTCTGGAGAACCTGCTGGCCACTCTAGTCGAGTGGTGTCGCTATCCTGAAGGAAGTCATTCACAAGATGTGCACGATGGGGGCGCCAATTGTCGTCTATGAAGACGAATGCCTCGCCAACATGCTGCCGACATGGTTGCACTATCGGTCGGAGGACGCTACGGGGCCTTCCATGACCACCAGCGACGTACGTCGGCCCACATAATGTCACCCCAAAACAGCAGGGAACCTCCACCTTGCTGCACTCGAGGAACAGAGTGTCTAAGGTGTTCAGCCTCACCGGATTGCCTCCAAACACGTCTCCGACGATTGTCTGGTTGAAGGCATACGCGACACTCATCGGTGAAGAGAACGTGATGCCAATCCTGAGCGGTCAATTCGGCATGATGTTGGGCCCATCTGTACCGCGCTGCATGGTGTCGTGGTGGCAAAAGATGGACCTCGCCATGGACGTTGGGAGTGTAGTTGTGCATCATGCAGCCTACTGCGCACACTTTAAGTCATAACACGACGTCCTGTGGCTGCACGAAAAACATCTGAGGTCATCAGTCCCCTAGACTTGGAAACTACTTAAATCTAACTAACCTGAGAACATCACACACATCCATGCCCGAGGCAGGATTCGAACCTGAAGCGCCTAGAACAGCTCGGTCACAGCGGAAGTCATATTGTTATAAAATAGCGTTAATTTTACTATTAATTATTGAATCCAACGGGAGAAGCGCTAGAAAGTTGGTGTTTTGGACAGGGAGAAACTAAAATGTAACAGAAAAACGGGAAACTGAAATGAATGGCAACAAATACTAAACAGTAGCACGAAATGTGGAAAAACCGACACACTAAATTCTGAAAGAAAAGCCAGTAGATGACTAACGAAAAACTAAAAAGAAAAAGGGAGTAAAGAGTATTGGAATCGATAACTAGAATTAACCTATGTAGGTAAATTCCAGTTACAGACTTCAACTGCTCCATGATTCATATGTAAATTATTTTTGCTGTTGCATGCAGTGAAACGTAATGGCATTTCTACATTTGCAATTGCTCTCTAAAAGTTAAGTCGAGAAAGCCACTGATTTTCAACAAAACTAACTGGAATCGACAATTATGACTTCTTTCGCCTACTTTTGGCACTCCGGTGCGCGACTGCACACATCACGCTCTCCTGCGACCCGCTCTGCAAGCGCCCTCAGACTTAACTGCAGCGCGCCAAATCGACGGGCACCATAACGCTCCTATACTTGGATGATCGGGCATCCCCGCACCCCCTGTGGGGTCCCGGTCTGTCAGAGATGAATAAGGGCAATATTCGATATTTAGGAACTATATCGATATCTGTACCTTACAGACGTTCTACAAACCGCCAATCGCGAGCTACTAGTGTAGCTCGCGGGGACATTTTCGGTAGATCGCGGTAATGCTCAGGTTGGGTAACATGGATTGCTCCACCCCGCTCACGGCAACTGCTTGTTTCTCCCGCGCAACCGCCGTTGTGTCATGAATACTACTACACTGTCAGCCTCATTGCTCTGGGCCTTATATTTTTTGTATATTACACATTTGCTAACGTGGATAGTTTGATTTACGCATTGATACTAGTCTACGTTTGTTCTAATGATGATGTGTCCAAGGAAAAAAAAACGAGTACTTCTTTACCCAGGTAGAGGAATATGTTTACCGTGTTATGAAACTGTATCAGTTGGGAAGAAAGCAGACGTCGAATGTCACTTTAAATCCGTTCGCTCAGACGTTAAGAAAGGTTTCCCCCAAGATTCAGCTCCAAGGAAAGAAGAGGCAAGGCAGCTAAAATCCGGACATATTGCTCAACGCTCAACCCTTCTAAAATAATTAGACAACAATAAAGCAGCAACTGAGGCCTCATTCCGAGTTTAAAAATTACTGCACAGAATAAGGAAGCATACGAAGATGGTAAATTAATCAAAACTGCATTTTTAGAAGCTGTAGAGTCATTATTTTATAGTTCCAAAAATAAGATTTAATTAAAATTCATTTGATATTTACTAGAAATGAAAGTTTATAGACATTACACAAACATAAGATTTTAAAAAGTTCTTGTTTTTGTCCTAGTGTCTTTTGGTAGACCACATTAGGATATAAAAACGGCGGGGTAGTTCAGAAGCTTCTTACGTTTGACGACCACAGTGCTCCACGGCAGTCCATAGCTGTGGACCCACCCTTACAAATCAAAAACACATGGATAAACAGTAACTTAAAGTCAAGTAGTTTGATAAGGAAGAAGGGGGAACACCGGTCATGATATGTTATCAATATGTAGGTCATTTTGAAAGCCGATAACTTGGTTACAAGTAGTAATTTTTAGCTGGAAAGTGGGACATGTGACAAAGCAGACAGATAGAGAATGACACGAGAAAATCAATGGCGCCTTTCATATGAGCATAGATTTATTCATTCTCGACTGACTGATGTTTCTTCTTTACAAGTGACGTGAACGCACTGAGATCGTCTTGCTGTCAGACGAGAGGAGCACCCATGTTATCGCAGAGGACTTCAACTGACGCTGCCCTAACGGACTAGTCAATACTCTGGGCATGGTGTGAAACCCCTCAGGAAAATTCCGCGAAACTGGCTCTATCGCCGACAAACCAAAAGGTGGACGGCTACGGATGAAGCAACACCAAACGCTGTTCTAGCATCATTCAGTAAGAGTTCAGAGCCTAGTCTTGCCACATCTCGCTGGAAATTGGAGACCGCCGTAGATTAACAACGAGAATTTTGACCACTCATGAATGGCTCGCATTCCAATGCACCTGTCGGTTAAAGCCCATGAAAGAGTGGGTGGATAGCAACAACCTTACAAAATACCGTTTTCTTGTTTTGTACGAAATGAAACATAACTCAAAAGGGGTAAAGCAATGTTCAAATGAAAGCCTTCATTTTTCTTCTCGTGCAATTCGTATTCATTTGAAAATTACGAGTTAGATCCAAGATGGTGGCTTCTAAAATGACCCCACCTTAGTAAAAGGTATCCAGATAGCCCTATGTTATGCTGAAATGAGCGCTAGATGTGACGGGACCAACCCCTCCATTATACGAGGGCTATTCAGAAAGTAGGGAACATTTCCGTCTGACGCCCCTAGGCGCGCGCTGATCGCGTATAGCCGGCTTGGGTGGCCGAGCGGTTCTACGCGCTACAGTCTGGAACCGCGCGACCGCTACGGTCGCAGGTTCGAATCCTGTCTCGGGCATGGATGTGTGTGATGTCCTTAGGTTAGTTAGGTTTAAGTAGTTCTAAGTTCTAGGGGACTGATGACCTCAGAAGTTAAGTCCCATAGTGCTCAGAGCCATTTTTTTGATCGCGTATATTTCGGTATGTGCGTGCTCGGCAGCTCAGTCGGCATCCATCTGTGACACCGGAAACGTCTCTGCGCATCTGGTTTTTTCGATATTCCATTTTGAAATGTGGGCTGCAATCGAAAATTCCGCCAGTTGTGAGGTGCAGTCTGTGATACAGTTTTTGTTGGCAAAAAACCTAAAACCTATAGAAATTTATCGTGAAGTGTACGGAAACAACGTAATGAATGAATGTTCCGTCCAGAAGTGGTGCATTCGGTTTAAAAATAGCCGAACCAACGTTCATGATGAAGAGAAAAGTGGACGCCCGAGCGTTGTGACTGACGATCTTGTCGCTAAAATTGATGAAACGATTCGTGAAAACCGTCGCTTCACAATAACGGAGCTCTCGCTCTCTTTTCCACAAGTTTCACGGACTTTGTTGTTTGAAATTGTCACTCAAAAGCTAGGCTGCAACGAATTTTGTGCACGATGGGTGCCCAAAATGCTTACAGAGCGCCATAAGGAACAGCGAATGGGGGCAACGTTGACATTTCTGGGGGCCTACCACAAACATGGTGATTCATTACTGGATTGAATCGCAACCGGTGACGGGATTTGGGTGAAACACGTCAATTGCAAGACAAAATTACAATCCAAGGAGTGGGGGCACACAAGGTCCCTCCAAAAACCAAGAAAATGTTTGCAAACCTTGTCAGCAAGGAAGTTGATGGCGACAGTGTTTTGGGATAGGTAAGATGTGTTTCTTATTAATTTTCTCGAACGTGGAACAACCATAAATTCTGACTGGTACTGCCAAACTTTGCACAGCCTTAGAAGAGCAGTTCAAAGAAAACGCCGAGGAAAGCTGACGTCCAAAATTTTGTTTTTGCACGACAATGCCCGACCTCACACGGCAAACCGCACTATATAATTCCTTAACTCATTCAAATGGGAAATTTTCCTCATCCGCCCTACAGCCCTGGTCTTGCACCAAACGGCTTCCACTTGTTTCCCAAGATGAAGAACTGGCTTGCAACGCAGCGCTTTGATGACGACGCGGAACTCCAGGCGGGCATGACTCACTGGCTGAAGTCTCAGGCGGCAAAATTTTAAGACGAAGGTCTTTCAAAGCTTGTCCACCGCTATGATAAGTGCCTTAATGTGTTTGGTGACTATGTGGAAAAGTGGTATGTCAGTCGCTCTTTTAGATGTATATAATAAAATGTCTTTCTTGTACTTAGTTTTTTTTTTAATGCCAAAACGTTCCCTACTTTCTGAATAGCCCTCTTAAAAGAAGTCGGGGAGTAATACGTTGTCAGTAGAGAAACAGAATAGATCGGTCAGGAGAGCTCACTGCCTTCGAACGTGGACTAGTCACTGCAAGTCATCTATGTAACAAATCCGTCAGGAACACTTCAACCCTCCTAAAGTTGCCCACGTCGACTGCTGGTTATGTGATAGTGAAGTGGAATCGCGAAGGAACGACCAAAGCTAAACTCAGACCAGGCACACCTTATGGACCGTCGTGCATTACAGAGGTTGGTTGTAAAATGGCGCATAAAACCATCGGAAGGAATTGCTTGTGAGTTTCTAAGTGCTGCGAGTGGTCAAGATAGCGCAATGACTGTGTGTAGGAAGTTAAAAAGAATGGGGTACAGTGATCGAGCAGCTCCTCGTAAGCTACACATTTCTGTAGCCAGTGCTTAGAGACGCTTGAGGTAACATAAAGAGCAACGGCTGGTCCCGGCGGAGGTCCGAGTCCTCCCTGGGGCATGGGTGTGTGTGTCTTTGTCTGTAGGATAATTTAGGTTAAGTAGTGTGTAAGCTTAGGGACTGATGACCTTAGCAGTTAAGCCCCATAAGATTTCACACACATAAAGAGCAAACCTCCTGGACAGTGGTTGATTTAAAATGAGTGATGTGTAGTGACGATCACACTACAAGTTGTGGCAAACTGATGGAAGGGTTTGGGATTGGAAATGCTTCAGAACGTTACTTGTCATCATTTGTACTGCCTACAGTGTAGTGCAGAGGAGTTGGTGTTACGATGCACGGCGTCAATAAGAAGCATCTGTGAGGTAATGGTTTGTGGGTAATTACATTCCAAAAATGGACTGACCAGGCCAGAGTCCCGACCTGAATTCAACGAAACACTTTTATGTTTTGCGTCAAATACGCTCTAGACTCCCGCTCTTGAGGAAGAATAGGTTGCCATTGCTCCATAGACATCCAGACACCTGACTGAATGTGTCGCTAGCAGAGTTCAAGCCGTCATAGATTAGACCAGGTCAGATGTACTTTTCGTTCCAGTTGATTCGTGCTGAGGAGAGCCTCCAATATGTAAAACATGTCAAAAGAAAAGACTACACAATGAATATTTACAATGAAAAACAAATATGCTAATGTACCGTCCACAGATCCCAAGTTGAATGATCATCGTGGATGTGGAATGAGTCAAATTTTTTTTTAAACATACACTCCTGGAAATGGAAAACAGAACACATTGACACCGGTGTGTCAGACCCACCATACTTGCTCCGGACACTGCGAGAGGGCTGTACAAGCAATGATCACACGCACGGCACAGCGGACACACCAGGAACCGCGGTGTTGGCCGTCGAATGGCGCTAGCTGCGCAGCATTTGTGCACCGCCGCCGTCAGTGTCAGCCAGTTTGCCGTGGCATACGGAGCTCCATCGCAGTCTTTAACACTGGTAGCATGCCGCGACAGCGTGGACGTGAACTGTATGTGCAGCTGACGGACTTTGAGCGAGGGCGTATAGTGGGCATGCGGGAGGCCGGGTGGACGTACCGCCGAATTGCTCAACACGTGGGGCGTGAGGTCTCCACAGTACATCGATGTTGTCGCCAGTGGTCGGCGGAAGGTGCACGTGCCCGTCGACCTGGGACCGGACCGCAGCGACGCACGGATGCACGCCAAGACCGAAGGATCCTACGCAGTGCCGTAGGGGACCGCACCGCCACTTCCCAGCAAATTAGGGACACTGTTGCTCCTGGGGTATCGACGAGGACCATTCGCAACCGTCTCCATGAAGCTGGGCTACGGTCCCGCACACCGTTAGGCCGTCTTCCGCTCACGCCCCAACATCGTGCAGCCCGCCTCCAGTGGTGTCGCGACAGGCGTGAATGGAGGGACGAATGGAGACGTGTCGTCTTCAGCGATGAGAGTCGCTTCTGCCTTGGTGCCAATGATGGTCGTATGCGTGTTTGGCGCCGTGCAGGTGAGCGCCACAATCAGGACTGCATACGACCGAGGCACACAGGGCCAACACTCGGCATCATGGTGTGGGGAGCGACCTCCTACACTGGCCGTACACCACTGGTGATCGTCGAGGGGACACTGAATAGTGCACGGTACATCCAAACCGTCATCGAACCCATTGTTCTACCATTCCTAGACCGGCAAGGGAACTTGCTGTTCCAACAGGACAATGCACGTCCGCATGTATCCCGTGCCACCCAACGTGCTCTCGAAGGTGTAAGTCAACTACCCTGGCCAGCAAGATCTCCGGATCTGTCCCCCATTGAGCATGTTTGGGACTGGATGAAGCGTCGTCTCACGCGGTCTGCACGTCCAGCACGAACGCTGGTCCAACTGAGGCGCCAGGTGGAAATGGCATGGCAAGCCGTTCCACAGGACTACATCCAGCATCTCTACGATCGTCTCCATGGGAGAATAGCAGCCTGCATTGCTGCGAAAGGTGGATATACACTGTACTAGTGCCGACATTGTGCATGCTCTGTTGCCTGTGTCTATGTGCCTGTGGTTCTGTCAGTGTGATCATGTGATGTATCTTACCCCAGGAATGTGTCAATGAAGTTTCCCCTTCCTGGGAGAATGAATTCACGGTGTTCTTATTTCAATTTCCAGGAGTGTATTTCATTTATGAGGTAATGAACACTGAAGAAAAGAATCATTTTACAACACTTATTTACAATAATCGCATTACTGCACTGAATTTGTGCAGAAGCCAGACTGTACTAATATTCGCATTATTTTGCATTATTGGTAAAACACACACACACACACACACACACACATCAGTTGTTTCAAATGGTTCAAATGGCTCTGAGCACCTTGGGACTTAACATCTGAGGTCATCAGTCCCCTAGAACTTAGAACTACTGAAACCTAACTAACCTAAGGACATCACACACATCCTTGCCCGAGGCAGGATTCGAACTTGCGACCGTAGCGGTCGCGCGGTTCCAAACTGTAGCGCCTAGAACCGCTCGGCCACTCTGCTTGCACAAGTCTTGCTCAGCTGCGCTCAGCTGTCCCGTCTATGGTTAGTACACGGTTTGATATCACCGTCACATGACGCGCCGAGCTACTGAAAGCGACGTGGAGCACTACTTCACGCTCACGAGTCTGCAGCTGACACCGTACGTCAAACTTGTTATTCTCGAGAGTCCATTCTGCATTGGGTGCACTGTCCGAACTCACCAAAATTTAATTACTTATTGTGCACCGTGGCATCGCCCTGACATGAGAACAACTATTGATAAAAAAACCGCCCTGTGAGTAAGCCTCCCGTTCTAAGGTAATATTTCAGAAACACAAATTAAAACGAAACATAGTTCCATAAAGGCTGTGTGCAAGTCCGACCATGCCTGTCATGACGCTAATTGCTCTTCAAAAGCAAATGTTACTATTAACAGATTAAAAGCCTGCCTCTTTGAAGAGGACACTGTATATATACTAATAAAGTATGGTCCATAGATGTGACACGACCTATCTAAAAATAAAATAAAATAACTGATGGCTAAACAGAAATTTAAATTCAACTGGTATACACAATCTAATCAAAAGTATCAAAAATGGTTCAAATGGCTCTGAACACTATGGGACTTAACATCTATGGTCATCAGTCCGACCGTAGCAGCAGCGCGATTCCACACTGAAGGGCCTAGAACTGCTCGCTCACAGTGGCCGGCCAATAAATCCTTTACGCTCCTCTTCAACTGAACTTTATTGATAGTTAAAGTTTTTAGACTACTGATAACTTACTGAAAATGTTTGGTCCTGAATAATCGACACCTTTTTGGAACAAAGTATGTGACATTAAGACTTTGTCAAGATTAGCCTTATTCCTGGAATTGATTCCATGAACTGAGCTGTTGGTTTGAAAGAGACATATATTTTTGATGAAGAGTTTCATTAATATATATATTGGGAAGCGATAGCTAACATTCCTAGTTCAGTGAACAGGCCTGTGCAGGGTGTTCTTGAGTTCACACCACAAATAATCTTATTACACGTTTTTGTACTCAGAAGTGTGTCACATCTTGTTGGGAGTCCATAAAGGCCAAGAGTGGACACATCTCGTATTAACATTGCCTAATAGGTGTCCGGATACTTTTGGCCCGCATCTCGTGGTCGTGCGGTAGCGTTCTCGCTTCCCACGCCCGGGTTCCCGGGTTCGATTCCCGGCGGGGTCAGGGATTTTCTCTGCCTCGTGATGGCTGGGTGTTGTGTGCTGTCCTTAGGTTAGTTAGGTTTAAGTAGTTCTAAATTCTAGGGGACTGATGACCATAGATGTTAAGTCCCATAGTGTTCAGAGCCATTTGAACCATTTTTGATACTTTTGATTAGATTGTGTATACCAGTTGAATTTAAATTTCTGTTTAGCCATCAGTTATTTTATTTCATTTTTAGATGGGTCGTGTCTCATCTATGGACCATACTTTATTAGTATATATACAGTGTCCTCTTCAAAGAGGCAGGCTTTTAATCTGTTAATAGTAACATTTGCTTTTGAAGAGCAATTAGCGTCATGACAGGCATGGTCGGACTTGCACACAGCCTTTATGGAACTATGTTTCGTTTTAATTTGTGTTTCTGAAATATTACCTTAGAACGGGAGGCTTACTCACAGGGCGGTTTTTTTATCAATAGTTGTTCTCGTGTCAGGGCGATGCCACGGTGCACAATAAGTAATTAAATTTTGGTGAGTTCGGACAGTGCACCCAATGCAGAATGGACTCTCGAGAATAACAAGTTTGACGTACGGTGTCAGCTGCAGACTCGTGAGCGTGAAGTAGTGCTCCACGTCGCTTTCAGTAACTCGGCGCGTCATGTGACGGTGATATCAAACCGTGTACTAACCATAGACGGGACAGGTGAGCGCAGCTGAGCAAGACTTGTGGAAGCAGCGAATTTGTGAGTGTCCATGTAGTGGATGCCAGGCAGCGTTCAGGAGGACACAAGTTCCAATCGCCGTCTAGCGATACAGATTTACGTTTTCTGTGGTGCACCTAAATGGTTCAAGCGATCGCCGAGAAGGTTGTTTTTGGGCAAGACATGGTTAATTCCATTCAGCTTCTTTTCCTATTTCGACCTTGTGTTCCATTTGTAACGCACAGAATAGTAATGCCGTAGGCAAATTTAAGTCATGCCAGAGACAGAGGCGGGAGCAGGAAGCGAGCTATTATGTCGCAAGTGGGTCAGGTCGACGCTGCCTGCCGAGTAAGCAATAAGCATTCAGCAGAAAAGAGGATGGAAAACCAAAGAAAGTGAGAAAAGCATATTCGTTAGTTCGTAGGGCATGTTGCAAGAAACTGCACCTATTTCTTAAAAGCACGTAGCGAGGGACCGACACAGCAGTCATCAATCTGTTAAGTGAATGTAGCAGAATAAGGAGGACACATTCGGTCATTACGAACCGAATTTTGCGTCGTAGCCTCCCGCCAGCTCCCTTTAAATACTTCATCTCGTCAGCTCTTATCATGAGTTGATCATTGGGATCGATAGCGCTCACAGTAACAGCACTCGATTCCACGATTACAGTACTGCTGTGAATTTATGTCCTAGATGCTCCAGTACAGTGTATGAACTAGTTGAGGACGCACTCAAGGTGATGGCCTTCACCTGATCAGCTTCATGCTGCGCGCCGCGTACTATCTACTGATGGTGAAACTGTCTTCCAAAAACACCACATCGCAGAGTGCTGCCAGTACCGGACTTCAATGCGAAATCCAGCAACAGGGCATCTTAGGGTCCACATTCCTGTTCAACACTCTGACGTCTTCAGGTGCTGAAACCTAACAGGGGTAGGGAGGAGATCAACCGACCACACTACTACCGACACCATGTACTAGAGTGCTGCAAGGCTCCATGTTTGACCGGTCACGGCTCGCCTATTGACGGGGGGACCGAGTCGCTCGTGTCCGGCCCCACACGACTCGGCTCGGTCACGTACTCGCCCCATGTCTGTTGTCCGGATTCCGGACACGCGGATAACCGAGCATGACCGGTCACCGCTGACGTCTCAACTCGCCTCGCCACGGCTCGCTGCTCTGTACTGTACAGATCCAACGCCTCTCTCTCTCTCTCTATTTCTGTCTGTCTGTCTCTCTCTCTTTCTTTCTTTTAATACAAAAGTAACGTTTCCAAGAACGGGTACGTTACACAGCTAAATTCATAGAGCACTTTCTTTTATAATATTTACTCCCGTCTTCCTAATGTCCGGGAATTTTGTTGTAAATAAAACATTGATCAGAAGAGACCAATCTGTGTTAATGTAATGAGATGTAAGCGTCAAATAGTGCACCTGATTATGCGAATCAGTCCACATATCAACTATCGCAGCACATGTTTTATTAATAACTTCCGCAATAACAGAAGGCATTATACTGTTTCGTATTGCATCAGCTTGTTCTTTGACATGTCTGCTTATAGTAGAGGGATGTGGCATGACATCTGCCACGTTAACTTTTCTATAACGTGCACCTAGATGTATTAATTCTTGGCCTAGTTCTCTGAAACCTTCACCGCAAACAGCATTAAAAGGTCTCATATCTGTAGCACACATTGCAACACACTTTGCTGTAGTACTACTTTTTATTACTGCCGGTATTACTGGAGGAGCTGTATCTTTGTAAGGTTTCTTGCAACTGTGTTTCTATAAAAGAGTGATTCCCGATTGGAAACACAATAATGTGGAGCAGTTTATGCACGATACGTATCCAGTAGACGCACTGTTTTCGTATACAACCACCAGAAATATGCTCCGTACTTGGCTTTTTAGACCTTCCCGTCTCTTCAATGTGTAAACATTGATTTCAATCTTACGTCTTACTGCACTGGTTTCCTCGCACTGCATGATTGCAGAGAGAGAGAGAGAGAGAGAGAGAGAGAGAGAGAGAGACCACAAATGAGAAGCCCGTACTGGCTGCAGTCTCACACGGATAATGACACGTGTAATGTGTTTGAAGTCGTGTGCTACGTATTCGGTCACGGCTTCTATGCTCGGTCACTAGAACTAGTGCGGGCAGCCTATCCAGTTAGGGTGTGCTCGCCCCATCTCGTATTTTGTGCTCGCTTACTCGGTCATGCAGGACTCTGCCATGTACATCGCGGATGGGTCATCGAGGGTCAGCGTAGAAATCGGACTTGGAGCGAGTACAATTCGCAGCCGGAGGGAGAACCACTTCACACTGGGCAGCCATCTCCCCCCTCCCTACCCCACGCCGTCAGCTGCTGCGCCGCCAGGGTCGCTGACATCACCTCCCGGGCGTGAAAACTCTGAGCTGACTCGACGGCCGTCAGCTAGAATCCGACACGCAACTGAATTAGCAGCAGCCGAGGCTACTGCAGACCGACAGCTTGTAGATATTGTGAATAAATAAGTGAACTTTAGTAATGTTTTACTGGCTTCATTGATGCTTCACAAGCTCCCAACAACTATCCTGATTTCATTCAGACGTGACTCCGGTCGACCCTCTGCACATCTCAAAACTGACAGATCATTAAACCTTAATTTTCCTTCCATATTTTGCGAAGCCTTAAACATTGGTAGATGACTGCTCAGATTTAAGAAAAAAAACGTTATATCGACCTCCCTGCTCATTGTTACTGACACCTCACCTACCAGCTGAACGATTTCACTATCTTTGGATAAGCAAAAATGTCTTATTACAGTCCAATACCCTAATAATAGTGTTTAAGAATTTCCCTCACGTTGCCTAGTTGAAGGGTTTCGTGCTTATTCAACAAGTCACGATTGCGAAGTAAGCTCTCCGGAAAAAATATTATGTAAATTCAACTAAATACCTAGGGATTACAGTTACGAATAACTTAAATTGGAACGATCACATGGGTAATGTAGTGGATGAAGGAAACCAAAGACTATAATTTATAGGAAAAACACTGAGAAAATGCAGTAGGGGGGGGGGAGAGAACGCCATTGATATGATACGTGAATTGAGGGGGGGGGGGAAATCATTAAAACGATGGCGTTTCTCCTTGCGGCAGTATCTTCTGATGAAATCTCAGTCACCAACATTCTTCTCAGCGTGTGAAAATATTTTCTTGGGGCCCACCAACATAGGGAGTAATGATCACTATAATAGAATAAGAGAAATCAGAAAGATTTAAATCTTCGTTTTTCCCGCGTGCTGTTCGAGAGTGGAAGGGTAAGGAAATAGCTTGAAGGTGGTTCGATGAACCCTCTGCTTAATTGTGAATTGCAGAGTAATCGTGTAGATGTAGATGTTGCGGGCTTTCAAATAAAAATGTGATGTGATGAGTGGCCCCAACTACGTACCCTCTGACTCACAAGGGAACCTCCCCATCGCACCCCCCTCAGATTTAGTTATAAGTTGGCACAGTGTATAGGCCTTGAAAAACTGAACACAGATCAATCCAGAAAACAGGAAGAAGTTATGTGGAACTATGACAAAAATAAGCAAAATATACAGAGTGGGTAATCCATGCGCAACATAGCCAATTTCAACGATAACGTGAGCTGCGGAGCGCTGTGGTCTCGTGGTTAGCGTGAGCAGCTGCGGAACGAGAGGTCCTAGGTTCAAGTCTACCCTCGAGTGAAATGTTTGATTTTTTTATTTTCAGACAATTATTATCTCCTTCACAGCTATAGAGGACAGAAGGATTAGGCATTGTACAATTTTAGTGTGGGAGTAGACGTGATTACCATTCCTCCAGGTTGTACACCTCTTGTGCAACCGTTAGATGTGTTTGGTTTTCGTCAAGTGAAATACTTTGTGAAAAGATTCTATCATTTTGCGAAGCTGCACAGGTACACAGAGCAGTATTGTTTACGTGATCGTGTGTCAATTATCAAAGTTCAGGCATTCACACATAATCAACTTCGCTCTCCAAAATTCCAGGACATGTTCAGATTGCTTCGACATATGCAGGATTTGACGGTCTACACACGGAAAAATTTGAAAACGTTAAAAACATATGTTTTGACAGAGCACAGGCAAAACTATACGACTGTGAAACTTGCATTCATTTGTTGCAGTTTATGTGACAAACTCTTATGTTTTCATCACTTTTTTGGGAGTGATTATCACATCCACAAGAAAACCTAAATCGAGCAAGGTAGAAGAATCTTTTTACCCATTCGCCAAGTGTACAAGTTAGGTGGGTCAACAACATATTTCTGTCATGTGACGCACATGCCGTCACCAGTTTCGTATAGAATATATCAGACGTGTTTTCCTGTGGAGGAATCGGTCGACCTATGACCTTGCGATCAAATGTTTTCGGTTCCCATTGGAGAGGCACGTCCTTTCGTCTTCTAATCGCACGGTTTTGCGGTGCGGCCGCAAAACACAGACACTAAACTTATTACAGTGAACAGAGACGTCAATGAACGAACGGACAGATCATAACTTTGTGAAAATAAAGAAAGTAAATTTTCACTTGAGGGAAGACTTGAACCAAGGTCCTTTCGTTCTGCAGCTACTCACGCTAACCACGTGACCACGGCGCTTCTGAACTTACATTCTCCTTGATGTTGCCTATCTTTACATGGACTACTCAGTTTGTATATTTTGCTTATTTTTTTCATAGTTCCACACAACTTCTTCCTGTTTTCTCTATTGATCTGTGTTCAGTTTTTCAAGGCCTATCCACTGTGCCAACTTATAACTAAATCTGAGGGGGGTGCGATGGGGAGGTTCCCTTGTCAGAGTTGAAATATTAAAAGTTTTGGCTGGTTTCGTTGTCTAGGGGCTGGGATACGTAGCTGCCGCATTACAAGCCAAATACTGCTGAGTCTACAGTATACAATATGAATATACACATGAACTGAATGGTCGCAGGTTCCTATCACTCGGCAATTGCGAATTTTGAACGTATTTATAAATGGAAGACTGCAATTAAATAAATTCTGCAGGTACTATTTTAACGGCTTTATATGATGAGTATGATAGCAGAAGTACCTTTAAGAATGCCCTTTATTACTGTAAAACTCTTATTGGTGTCGATGGTCCAGCAATTAAATAAAATATAAGTTGAATAACAGGGAAACAATAGATTCCTACTTCACGTAATTAGTTGTGAGCAACAACATAGCTCGCGAGATATTCACTTAAGAACGCATCCCATGTCTTCACTGCAGAAGCAAAGGAAATCTCACAAGTGCACAAGTCGGCACTACTAAATATTTCTGTCTCTCGAGGCCACGCGCAAACTGCCTAACACTCCAAGTCTTTCCCGCCACTGTGCATCCGTCGCGCCATACTGTCCAGCACTCCCCGTGTCCTGTGCGACTGTCCCTCTAGCCGCACTGTTCAGAACTGCCTCGTGTCCTCTCCGGAAACGATGCTCCCCCACAACCTCCATACAATCTCTCCACGTGTCCTTTTTGGAAACAATCGCTGTGATTGGCTAGAGTGCTCCCGCCCTATCTCCAAGCCAACGCACACTTACAAACATAATGAAATACATTCGAAATACTGGAATTACATTTAAATAACTTTAAATTAAATAAATATTCCCACAGCTCGACCATAAACACGCTCTAACACACATTATTAAATACATAAACAAATCAAATAAACATATATCAAAGGAATAGAAACAAAGGTAGGCCAGTAGCCTAATGTCTCTGTGCTTTCTAAAACACAGTAAATATTTAACCAATTTTTTCATGAATCGATATATTGGATATAAACAAAGATATAGACGAATAAATATATTTATAAGCATGCTGCTACCGTTTTTTCGTGTCACTGTGGAGTACTTATGACCTGACGCGATTAATAGTAATCGGTCAATTTGACCTCCAATAACTCATGTACTATCCAAATTACATGCTTGTAATTCATACCAATTTAGGTTTACACTAATAGCTTTCTAAAGACACGTCGATCGACAAAATCGGATGAACCGTTTAGATTTTGGAAATTCGTTGTTGGGTGTTACTTGCATAATTTACAGTCGGATACTAAACTTTAAACTAATAAAGATATTGAAAATCTGATTACAGCATCAGAATCATCGTGCAAATAATGGTAATGTACATGTTTCTTTTCAAGATATCGTGATTCCTCTGGCTATTATTAATTTCTATATGAACTGCGAAATGTCTGCCATTATGGTTTCACTAAGTCCGCCATCTTTGGCATTGCAGGCATACTAGTCTCTTTCATCGACACAGCGTCACCATGGAATTCCCAGCCACGTGGCCTGGAACACGCACCTGGGCCAGGCAGCCACGCCAACTCTGAACTTAGAATATTTTCAGGGCGCCACAACTCGCCCGTTACCTCACAATGTAGGAGTAGATGTAGATCTGAACTGACGCGGACTGAAGACGAACGTCACGATTTGACAATGACAATCGGATGCAAACGCGACAGCAATTGCTGCTGTCACTGAATGAAGGTCCACCTCAAGCAGTATCCGATTGAACACTGCAAAGGGCGCTGCATGCAGTAGGCATTTGCTTACAGTGACACGAAGTGCTGCGCTTCTCCAATGGGCCAGAAACACTCTATACAGTAGCTGCCTGGAGATGCATAGTGGCAGTTTGGCGTTTTTTTTTTTTTTAAATGATGCAAGCTGTCAATCCTATGATGTGTTTAATACACAACACTCTGAATTGGCAAGAGTGATGGAATGACTCCTAATATCGTGTCGGAGCTCCTTTTGCCCGACGTAGTGCAACACCTCGACGATCTCGACGTGGCTCAGACTCAACAAGTCTTTGGAAGTCAACTGCAGAAATAATGAGCCATGCTGCCTCTATAGCCATCCAATAGTGCGAAAGTGTTGTCAGTGGAGGATTTTGTGCACGAACTCACCTCCCGATTATGCCCCACAAATGTTCGACGGGATACACGTCGGGCGATTTGGGTGAATAAATCATTCTCTCGAATTGTCTAGAATGTTCTTCAAATGAGTCACGAACAATTGTGGCCTGATGACTTGGCACATTGTCATCCATAAAAATTTCATCGTTGTTTGGGAACATGACATTTATGAATGGTTGCAAGATGTCTCCATGTATCTTAACGTAACCATTTCCAGTCAATGGAATGGACCCAAGTCCATTCTATGTGAACACATACCACACCATTATGGAGCCACCACCAGCTTGCACAGTGCCATGTTGACAAGTTGGGTCCATGCTTTCTTGGAGTCTGCGTCACACTCTAACCTTACCGTTAGCCCTTACCAACTGACATCGGAACTCATATGGGCAAACCACGGTTTGCCACTCGTCCAGGGTGCAGCCGTTATGGTCATGAGCCCAGGAGAGGCGGTGTAGTCGATGTTGCCACTCGCGTCTTTCGTCTGCTGACACAGCCCATTAACACCAAATTTCGCCGCGCTGTCCTAATGGATACGTTCGTCGTACGTCCCACATTGATTTCTGTGGTTATTTCACGCAGTGTTGCTTGTCTATTACCACTTACAACTCCACAGCAAACAGCGCTGCGCTCTGTGGTTAAGTGAAGGCCGTCAGCCACTGCGTTGTCCGAGGTAAAAGGTAATGCCTGAAATTTGGTGTTCTCGGCACACTCTTAGCACTGTGGATCTCGGAATATTGAATTCCCTAACGGTTCCCGGAGTGGTATGTCCCACACGTCTAGCTCCAACTACCATTCTGCGTTTAAAGACTGTTAATTCTCGCCGTGCGGCTATAATCACGTAGGAAACCTTTTCACATAAATCATCTGAGTACAAATGACAGCTCTAGGCAGGTGCGTTAACCATTGCGCAATCCGGAACTCAGCGTTATCACAGCTGCGCAGTCTGTCTCAGCACGCCTCACGGCCGATCCACAGTACCACCGAGATCCACCTATGAACAGTTCCTTTCCATTATACTCGCTTTCACTACTATGAGATTCCTACAGGAGGTCTGACGTATTTGTGCATCTGAAGTGCTAAAGTGTGGATCCATTGCCCAGCTAGGCGTATCAATTATTTTTCTTATCAGTACTTGGACCCACTCATTAAGTTTACCGTGGACGCTAACCAGGATGAATTTTCAACTTTTCGCGGCGTAATGAAAAGTCGATTAAATTTCGGGCGTACAGCCGTGTAATAAAATTTCTTCCACCGATATTTCAGCCTCGTATCGTCCGGCCATCCTCAGGCAAAGTCCAAGACGCGACTTACTCTGAGGATGGCCTGATGATACGCGGCTGAAATATCAAAGGAAGAAATTTTATTTGCGGCTACATGCCAGAAATTTAATGGGCTAACCAGGAAGTTTATTTCACCAATTTCGCTCACCAAGTATTATCCTTCCTTCTGCATCCTCATTATGAGTGTGCTATGGACAGTCCTGTCTTCCAAGGTGACAACACCTGTCTTCACAGGACTGCACGCATACCTTCCTGGTCTGATGAACACTCAGGCACCCTGTCGCACTTAGCCCTAATTGTCAATGAGTTGCTCCAGCTGGATAGGGTATACCTGAAAAAACTTGTGGACTCTCTTCCTCGCCTAACAGAAGCAATTATCAAAGCTGCAGGTGGTGGTATTCGGTAATAGCCTGGCGTCTTTTGGAGTGACTAAATTTTTTGTCGATTGTGTTTATGACTGCTGTGACTCACCAGACAAAAAGTCGTGTCAGTTTGCCTCATGAATGTACAGATTGTTTATGCGACGCTGATACAAACTTTCAGGATGATAGAGAAGAACAAATGTATCAGTCTGATAAAAGAAACCTGTGGTATTGTCCAGAGATCTACATCTACATCTACATCTGCATTTATACTCCGCAAGCCACCCAACGTTGTGTGGCGGAGGGCACTTTACGTGCCACTGTCATTACCTCCCTTTCCTGTTCCAGTCGCGTATGGTTCGCGGGAAGAACGACTGCCGGAAAGCCTCCGTGCGCGCTCGAATCTCTCTGATTTTACATTCGTGATCCCCTCGGGAGGTATAAGTAGGGGGAAGCAATATATTCGATACCTCATCCAGAAACGCACCCTCTCGAAACCTGGACAGCAACCTACACCGCGTCCGCAGCTCGTGGTCGTGCGGTAGCGTTCTCGTTTCCCACGGCCGGGTTCCCGGGTTCGATTCCCGACGGGGTCAGGGATTTTGTCTGCCTCGTAATTACTGGGTGTTGTGTGACGTCCTTAGGTTAGTTAGGTTTAAGTAGTTCTAAGTTCTAGGGGACTGATGACCATAGATGTTAAGTCCCATAGTGCTCAGAGCCATTTGAACCAACCTACACCGCGATGCAGAGCGCCTCTCTTACAGAGTATGCCACTTGAGTTTGCTAAACATCTCCGTAACGCTATCACAGTTACCAAATAAACCTGTGACGAAACGCGCCGATCTTCTTTGGATCTTCTCTATCTCCTCTGTCAACCCAACCAGGTACGGATCCCACACTGATGAGCAATACTCAAGTATAGGTCGAACGAATGTTTTGTATGCCACCTCCTTTGTTGATGGACTACATTTTCTAAGGACTCTCCCAATGAATCTCAACCTGGCACCCGCCTGACCAACAATTAATTTTATATGATCATTCCACTTCAAATCGTTCCGTTCGCATACTCCCAGATATTTTAGAGAAGTGACTGCTACCAGTGTTTGTTCCGCTATCATACAATCATACAATAAAGGATTCTTCTTTCTATGTATTCGCAATACATTACATTTGCCTATGTTAAGGGTCAGTTACCACTCCCTGCACCAAATGCCTATCCACTGCAGATCTTCCTGCATTTCGCTACAATTTCTTAATGCTGCAACTTCTCTGTATACTACAGCATCATCCGCGAAAAGTCGCATGGAACTTCCGACACTATCTACTAGGTCATTTATATATATTGTGAAAACCAATGGTCCCATAACACTCCTCTGTGGCACGCCAGAGGTTACTTTAACGTCTGTAGACGTCTCTCCATTGAGAACAACATGCTGTGTTCTGTCTGCTAAAAACTCTTCAATCCAGCCACACAGCTGATCTGATATTCCGTAGGCTCTTACTTTGTTTATCAGGCGACTGTGCGGAACTGTATCGAACGCCTTCCGAAAGTCAAGGAAAATGGCATCTGCCTGGGAGCCTGTATCTAATATTTTCTGGGTCTCATGAACAAATGAAGAGAGTTGCGTCTCACACGATCGCTGTTTCCGGAATCCATGTTGATTCCTACAGAGTATATTCTGGATTTCCAGAAATGACATGATACGCGAGCAAAAAACATGTTCTAAAATTCTATAACAGATCGATGTCAGAGATATAGGCCTATAGTTTTGCGCATCTGCTCGACGACCCTTCTTGAAAACTGGAACTACCTGTGCTCTTTTCCAATCATTTGGAACCATCCGTTCTTATAGAGACTTGCGGTACACGGCTGTTAGAAGGGGGGCAAGTTCTTTCGCGTACTCTGTGTAGAATCGAATTGGTATCCCGTCAGGTCCAGTGGACTTTCCTCTGTTGAGTGATTTTAGTTGCTTTTCTATTCCTTGGACATTTATTTCGATGTCAGCCATTTTTTGGTTTGTGCGAGGATTTAGAGAAGGAACTGCAGTGTGGTCTTCCTCTGTGAAACAGCTTTGGAGAAAGGTGTTTAGTATTTCAGCTTTACGCGTGTCCTCCTCTGTTTCAATGCCATTATCATCCCAAAGGGTCTGGATATGCTGTTTCGATCCACTTACTGATTTAACGTAAGACCAGAACTTCCTAGGATCTTCTGTCAAGTCGGTACATAGAATTTTACTTTCGAATTCACTGAACGCTTCACGCATAGCCCTCCTTACGCTAACTTTGACATCGTTTAGCTTCTGTTTGTCTGAGAGGTTTCGGCTGCGTTTAAACTTGGAGTGAAGCTCTCTTTGCTTTCGCAGTAGTTTCCTAACTTTGTTGTTGAACCACGCGATGCTACACCAGAGTCGGCAAAGCGAATCGATAACACAGACATTAGCGAGGTGTCGCTGTAGTCCGCAACAACCAATGGGAGGCACTCCAGGAGACCACGTCTCCCTCTCAGCATAGCAGCGTCCTCACGGCGAGGACAATATAGTGTCGAGGATGCAAGAGCTCAGCCCAGATCTTGACTTCATATGAAGAAATCAGCATCATAGTGTAGGACCAACGAGTTGTTAAAGTTTCTGATGAACTCTTACTTTAGTAAATAATGAACATTTTACGTGAAGAGAACAGTGAACTAGTAAATGCATCAAGTGATGCTTTCATAGTCAGTGACTGTCGTAAATTATCTCTGATCACAACAGAACCAACGTCCAGATGTTACTAAGTCGAAACAAGATTTTTTTTTTAATTTACCGGTGATCTGCAGACGATGATAAAAGTCAGCATATTCTGTAATAATTTTCTTTGTCTGGAAAATTTGTACGATGCGTGCACTAAGCTGTACACACTGGCCTATCCCAGCTTCTGTGCAGCTGTGACCCACGAAGTTCCGTCATAAATGTTCGAGTAACCCCAATTTTATTCGAACAATATCGGAGGCACCGAAATTTGTGCTAGGCCATCTTACTCAGTCTCTAACACAAGAAATTGCACTTGACTCACAAGGAGAAATCAAGCGAGATGAGATCGGGTGAACGAGCTGCCCACCAAATAGGATCTCCTCTTCCCATACAACTTTCAAACATCGTCTGGTGCAACTGTTCTCGAGAAATACGCGAACTAGCCCACCACCATGTGGAAACCCTGTAAATACTTGTGACGTATACAGTGATGAGCCTAAAAATGTGAGTACTTGCTTACATTTAGAACGGAATGCGACAGCGATTCTGCGTGGCAAGTCCTCGGTAGGTTTCCAGAGGTCAGTGGTGCCAGGTGTTCCGCAGTATTCGCATAAATTACGGGCCAATATTAACCCCATAGTCCATTTGGAAGATGTATTAAATTAATGCATATTGTAAAGTGAGTAATCTGATCATTGTGAGATCCTAGCCAACTCATATCGTTGTACTGAATTTATCTATGATTGCTTTTCGATTATCGTCTGTTTTAAAACAAAGTAAGGAATATAGCCTCCTTTTTGTCACTCCCTTGTATAACTTCTTGTAGGATGTAAGAACACCATTTCGTTGCTCTCTGAAATTTGATCATTAATTATAGATGTAATTAACCTGGGATATGTTTTTATTTATTAGAAAATGCACGACAATGCTTTACTAATATTATGTAAAGCCTCTTTTCATGCTTCAGTTTTTAATAAAGTTGGGAAGCGATAGGTTTGATGACGTGTCAATTGCATTTACATTTTTCATAAGTCAAACCATGCAGGCTAAATTTCTTGTCACAAAGTTTTTCTTTGTGTAAAAAAAAAAAAAAAAAAAAAAAAAAGCTCAAATGTGTGTGAAATCTTATGGGACTTAACTGCTAAGGTCATCAGTCCCTAAGCTTACACACTACTTAACCTAAATTATCCTAAGGACAAACACACACACTCATGCCCGAGGGAGGACTCGAACCTCCGCCGGGACCAGCCGCACAGTCTATGACTGCAGCGCCTGAGACCGCTCGGCTAATCCCGAGCGGCTTTCTTTGTGTAATGCACATTATTCGGTTGTATTATAAGTCATATTATAACGGTCCGCCGTCACATAGCTTTTCTGCTCCCCAATCACGATTCTGCACCTAACTAAAAAGGAAAAAACAATACCAGCAGGTAACAGAGTCATTTTGGCCAAGTAGGAAATTTATAGTTACCGGAAACTTAAAATTTTAATGGTACATATATTTCTTTATTATACTCCCGCTGTGCTCACAGTGATATATCCCACTCCTGAAGCATTTCATTTCATCGACTCTCTTTCAATTGGTTTCTCTATAAAGAGCAGGCAAGTCGTAGCAGTTAACGTACTCGCAATTTGGAACTCGACAGGTTCTAATCGTCAATGTTGGCTTCAGCTGGCCATGGCGTACCTAAAGAAACTTCTGGACTCTTCCTCTTCGCTGAACTGAGGCCGTTGTCAACGCAGTATTAGCATGACGTCTCCTGGGAGAGGTTAGCTTTTTGTGAGGTGCGCTTACCTCGGCCCGCAAATCACGGGAGCTGCTTGAAGTTCCAGTAGTTTTCTTCGCTTAATACCAGCGTTAGTCGAGGTGCTTACGTACCAATCTCGAAAACCTGCACGTGAAGAGCTCAGTATCTGCTCAATCACAAAGACGCAGCGCTCCCTGCGTCGATAAAATATTCTGACTGAGTGTCTTGCGCAGAGTGCTGTAACGTCCGTTAGAAGTTACATGATATGCGCAACTATTTCATTTGCCATGACGACACAACAGCTATTACCTGTCACTGAGTTCTTCGTACGAGTGTAGTGATGATTATCAGATGCTATTTTGTCGAAAAATGACATTTTGAGCCTGTGGCCGTGTGCAAAATACAGGCTGATTCTTGCAGAGAAGTTAACAGCGACCAGCCACTTTTTATAATGCTATTTATTTATATAGTTAGCGCTGTTGCCGGTTTCGAACCGACAGGTTCATTATCAGACGGCATGTTCACGTTAAGATGCAATTTTGTTGCAGTTTACATTAGTTTTCAATTTTTATTCGCCCATATGGTGAAAATTCCTTGGAGTGGTGGTACGCTACAACCACCACACGATGCGAGAAATTGTCTGTTTAACTGTAATTTTCTCTCATAACGGTTTCAAACAATGCAAACAAATTATGAAGATGAAAATGCTTTAGTTACTTATGTTGAAAATTCTGCACCATTTTCACCTTAATAATTTGTTTACATAGACTGAAATCGTTATAAGGCACAATTACAGTTAAGTAGACAGTTTCTCACATCATATTTTGGTTTTAGGACACCACCACCCCAAGGAAGTTTCACCATATGCGGGAATTAAAATTGAAAACTAATGTAAATTAGAACAAAAATGTATCTTAACGGGAACAAGTCGTCTGGTGATGAACCTGTCGGTTAGAAACCGGGAAGGACGCTATTTATATAAATAAAGAGCATCACAGAAAGTGGCTGGTTGCTGTTATCTTCTCCCCAAGAATCAATCTGTAATATGATTATCAGAATTTTTATTAATATGAATACAGATTGTGTTGGTCTACAATATTTATCTTGTTCTTCGTCGGACATAAAGTGGCTCTCGTAACTACAGAGCCGGTAAGTACTAATCTGAATGAGATGGTTTAAAATAAATCGCTGGCAGCGTGCCACTAGCCTGCTACCAGACACGGTCCCATGTCCTCCACTTGGCTAATGAAGAGCGAAGGCTGACTCTGCGGGAAGCCCTTGAGATCGACAATCATCTGGCTCTCAGCCCTCACTTAAATTTAAGAGTTTAAACTCAGCGTAACGATTCCTTCTGCTAAACTTGACCCAGCGCTCTCATTTATCTACACTTCCCACATTCTCTCTCACATCCAACTAATTTCTTTGGTTTCGTATTCGTTTTATAGTGGTTTTCAATGTAATCTGTTCAGCTTTTTTACTACTTGCTCATAATCACCCCATCCTCTTTATGTAAAATGTTGGTATTTGTTCAGTTATAAATTTAACTATAATTGCAGCACCATTGGAACGTGTCATCATACTTGCTCAACCAGTGCAACTAAACCTCCTTACCTCTCTACTCCTTCACCTTTTTACATCACATTTACTCAGTGCCAAGTTAAAATGTTTTCTATTGTGCTACGACCACAATCTCCAGAACGACTCTTAGTTTTAAAACAAATCGATCGTATGTTTTATTTATTCACATCTGTTACGTGAGGCTTAGAGGCTAACACAGACCGTATTAAATTCCCTAAATTAATCATCAGCTATTGTCTTTGACGAGGTACTTATTGTAACTCTCTGGTTACAAAATACCTGTTGCAGAACGTTTTTATAGTTTACAGTCCGAAGATTGGTTCGATGTACCCCACGCCCCCTAACCTCACTCACGCTAGTGTAGCCCGCGCAAATCTCTTCGTCTGTTCATAACTACTGCAACCTCGTTGCTGTACTCGACGCTCGCTGTCCCTCTACAATATTTTCCCCCAGCACTTCCCTCCATTGCCAAATTAAGTGTTCACTGATGCCTCAGGTTGTATCCCATGAACCTGTACCTTCTTGTTCTGCCACCATACTACAGCTGTCCAGCTTATGTGATGTTTGACTCATTGAAGACGTGCAGCTTTACACGTCGATGTGAGCAATGGCCTTCTTCGAAGCACCTGACTCCATATGCCCATACCACGTAGTTCTCTTCGCACTGCTCGCTCAAAAACTCGTTGGTATCGATCTGCATTCGCTGACAGTACCAACCTCTGTCAAACTGATTGCCATTGACCACTTATGTACAGTTGCTGTCGGTTAAGATGCTATTACGACCACTGATCTCACGCCGCGCTACGTGGCTGAGCGTGGTGTGCCATTACCTGTAGACACGTTGGTCGGTACGTGTAGATACACCACCGAGTCGGGTAACTTTATTCACCGTGTGGTCATGGACGCGTTCGAACACGACGGCTCTTTCTACCACTCTATACTTCTCCACACTGACACATCTTACTGCACTTTTTTCGATACAACCGATAGGCACATACAAACCACTTCAGTGCCATGACGTACGCCAGCGGTGGAGGGTCACGTGATCTCCTGGTACCAGAGCTACAGCTCTCCAACGTGCCCAGGATGCTCTGTTAAGTGGGGTATTAATATTTTGTCCGGTGAGTTTACGTAGATATAGAAGGAGAATGTCCCTCTTACTTACCAGTACGGATGGGTTATAAAAGAAGTAATAAGTGCGTCTGGATTTTCGCACCAAAGTAATAATACTTATTTTCATTCCGGCATGGCTGACTGGTTCAAATGGCTCTGAGCACTATGGGACTTAACTTCTAAGGTCATCAGTCCCCTAGAACTTAGAACTACTTAAACCTAACTAACCTAAGGACATCACACACATCCATGCCCGAGGCAGGATTCGAACGTGCGACCGTAACGGTCGCGCGGTTCCAGACTGTAGCGTCTAGAACCGCTCGGCCACCCCGGCCGGCCATGGCTGACTGCCGTGGTCGTTCAAGAAACAGTGGACACTCGGAAAAGGTTCAGACACATGTGTCGATTCAGTGGATGTCTCTGTGAAGAGGGGGTCTCACAGTCCCTTTCACTATTAAAAAAAAAAAAAAAAAAGCCTTTACTCCCCAGAGATCCCTAGGATTCTACGTGTAATAATACAATAAACATATAAAATGCTTTAATATAGTGCAAGAAATTGTAATGCAGAATAATAATTCATTTTAAAAGAACTAGCCCGAAAAATTCAGAAGTTCGTTTCTCATGTGATTATTTTAGGAACTATAATACCAACGAAATCTCAGAACTTTGACAGCGTTAGAATTTATACAATATAAAATCAAAGTGCCACTCTCAATCATCAGTATTATCATAGCACTACGCCGGCCGATGTGGCTGTGCGGTTCTAGGCGCTTCAGTCTGGAACCGTGTGACCGCTACGATCGCAGGTTCGAATCCTGCCTCGGGCATGGATGTGTGTGATGTCCTTAGGTTAGTTAGGTTTAAGTAGTTCTAAGTTCTAGGGGACTGATGACCACAGATGTTAAGTCCCATAGTGCTCAGAGCCATTTGAACCATCATAGCACTACGATTGTGAACACAAGTTCATTGACACTTGCATTACGCCGAGCTGTGCAGGGTGTGATGTAGTGCTGTGGTTAGTGTCGCTAGCTGGTAAACGGCGAGTAACGAGTTCAAACCCAACCACCATCAAGTAAATATTATTACTAGAAGGTTCTTGTATATCTGGAATATTCAAAAATGGTTCAAATGGCTCTGAGTACTATGGGACTTAACATCTGAGTTCATCAGTCCCCTAGAACTCTAGGTTTAAGTAGTTCCCTTAAACCTAACTAACCTAAGGACATCACACACAACCATGCCCGAAGCAGGATTCGAACCTGCGACCGTAGCAGTGGCGTGGTTCCGGACTGAAGCGCCTAGAACCGCTCGGTCACCGCCGCCGGCCTTCGATGTTTGTATAATCATCAGCATGCTGCATCTAGGAGGTCAGTTCTGTCCGGCTATATATTCCTGTTAGTAATAAAAGTGCTTTCAGTGACAAGTATTGTTATTCATGGAGGTCCCTGCGTTCGGACGTGAAATTGATTCTGGTTACTTAGGGTACTTCAAAAACATCTACACCGCCGTGACTTCAATTAGGCAACGTAAAATGTGTCGCCTACACGGACAGGAACCGGAATACAAGCAACACATCATTTCCACTATCAGTGTATTCAGGAGCCCAATGGATTCCAAAAATGCAGTAAATTGGCTGCACATAAGACATCCATCAGTGTTTTCCTGAGACGCTGGTCTAGATCCGACGAAATGGATGAAAGGATCGCCAAATACAGCAGGTAGGATGACCTGATGTGTACTTTTACTTGGATGCCAAAGCCCAGCAGTTTTTCGAGAACAACGAAGAGAAGTTCCATAGCGAACTGAAGAAAAAATTTGGCGACAACCATCAACAAGTACGCTTAGCGGAAGAAAAACTGAAAAACGGGATCCAAGGTCATCGGGAAACGACACAAACCTGCATGCAGAATGTTTTGGATCTATTCCATCTCGTGAATCCGAACATAACGGAAGCTGGCTAATTTTCACACTTGATGAAAGGAGTGGCATAAGAAATATACCTCACTCTTTTGGTAAAGAGTGTCTCAACAGAAAAATTCATGAAGTGGTGCCGGCTCAGGGAGGAAATGCAGTAGATTTCAAAGCAACTACAACTTAATCTTCAGGTACTTTAGTATAACTGATGTGATATACCACCGCAATTTGTATCCTATTAACACTTAGCCTGCCCCCCGCACCTCTCGTACAAATTTATTCGCTTGGCACCGGCAGCGTTAATTCGGATTACTTGGCTTGTCGCCGGCCGCTTGTCACCTTTCCGTTCATCACAAGCTTCAAACAATTTTGCGGTCTTTAATTTTTCCGGAAATCCTCTATTTTGCCGTATTGTTCCACAAACTCCAATTTTCTTTTCAAGTAACTTCTCTGCAAGTTCTACTCTGTTATAATAATTATCCATGTAGAGGTGATGCAACTTTCCATAAGAAGGTGTCAGTAGTTCCGTCACTGTTTTTGCTAAAGGCTGTCCACCGCCGATATATATCTTGAATGAGGAAATGTATCCAGTACTCGAATCACACAGCATTCGAATGAGTATGCCACATTTCGTAATTTTCAACGGACTGTGAACTTCAAAATTTAACTGTCCACGCCACGGTATCATTCCTTCATCAACTGAGACGTTTTGACTTAGATTAAACGTTTCTTTAAACTTTTTGTAAAAATAATCAATTACGAGTTGCACTTTGAAATGCCGGCGCTCATTATCCGGTTTATTATTGTTGTCGGAAAAATGTAAAAATGATAATATTTGTCTGAATCGGTTGGGGGACATCGTTTTGCGAAATATGGGTGTGTCTATCAATGGCCGGCCGGTGTGGCAGAGCGGTTCTGGGCGCTACAGTCTGGAACCGCGCGACCGCTACGGTCGCAGGTTCGAATCCTGCCTCGGGCATGGATTTGTGTGATGTCCTTAGGTTAGTTAGGTTTAAGTAGTTCTAAGTTCTAGGGGACTGATGACCTCAAAAGTTAAGTCCCATAATGCTCAGAGCCATTTGACCATTTTTTTTGTCTATCAACGGATTCGTTGATCAATAATCATCGATCCTTGCCTTTTTTACAGTTCCCATAAGGACAGCAAGCCCAAACCATTTTCTAAGTTCGGGTCCCATAACGTCGACAAATTTGGCATTTTTTTATCCAGTTTCCTTCTATTGCAATTTTGGCTGTAATACTTGCTGGTTTCGTTACTAATATCTTCTAATAGATCGTTCCAAATATATAATTCTACGATATCCACGACGCTCTGTGTATCTTTGGGAAATATGTGTGGACCCGGAGACCCTTCAAATTTATTATTGGTCCTCGGTAAAATAAAATCCCTCTTCTTCGTCTGATTCGTCCAAATCTGTGGGTAACCGTGGCGTTGGCCGAATTCTTCTTGGACGTATTTCACTATCTTCCGACGATTCTGCTTCACTTTCATTTTTTTGATATCCATTGTCTTCTTCCCAATCGGCCAAGTCGTCCGGAACGTCAGGCAAGACGTCCGCGCATTCATCGTAAATAATCGAATCGTCTCTTTCGTTTGCCATGATGAAAGTGTACAAGTACTTATAAAAACAAAACAAAAAAAACTTGTTGACGTGTGTAACTTACTGTTTCCTAAACAAAACACCAACAGAATGAAAAAGATACTAAAGTGCTGTCGCCGGCGACTGCGCGATACTGTGCTCACGACTGCACTATGGTGTCGCCGAACGGCAAAGTGCTAATGTACCCCAGCATACTGTGTAAGAATGTACTGTATAAGACTCAGAAGTTCATCTAAAATGCAAGGTCATTTACTCAGCAGCCAACGATACAATCAGATTGGTAGCAGTGCTAAAGTTCCCAAAGATGAAGTTGCTGTTGCTTCGAAATCAGTTGCAAATAATATGTTTGTCAGCATGGTCATCTTCCACAATAGCTGTAGTATATCAATTAATTGTAGTTCGTTTCTCCCGTCTTTACGCATTACAATTTAAGAGTGGTTTGCACCAAATGCTTTTCAATTTTACTTAGAACGCATCATCAGTGGTTGTTCTCTAAATACTGTATACAGAATGAATTTCAACAAGTTTGCTATTTATAGATCAAAAACAGTTCTCTTCATGAATTTGGTATCAAGTACATGTCTAGAGTTCCCTTCTACGAGGTCACAAATTGATCTTCTATTCCCCCACCCTCAATGTAGCCGGCCGCTGTGGCCGAGCGGCTCTAGTTGCTTCAGTCTGTAACCGCGCGACGCTACGGTCGCAGGTTCGAATCCTGCCTCGGGCATGGATGTGTGTGATGTCCTTAGGTTGGTTAGGTTTAATTAGTTCTAAGTTCTAGGGGACTGATGACCACAGATGTTAAGTCCCATAATGCTCAGAGCCATTTAGTATTAATTTAAAGTTGTTAAGTAAGCTATTAAGTAACAATGCTCCACAGCTGGAGCTGTCATCTGTCTACCACAATGAAGACCCTGTCCCACGTGCAACATGTTGTCAGTAGGTGCTGGACAATGTCGATTTCAGTGTCTACACCGTCAGTGACTGGAATAGTTTTCACAGCATGAATGGTATCAAGTGCACTGCCAAGCCTAAGCTCTCCCGATACTGCGACACAGGTCAAGCAATGCATTAAAGCATATTACTCTTCTAGATTTGAACATGATCGATCCTGTTCCCTCAGACATATTGGCACCTACCTTGCAAGGTATACTTTGGGGTTGTTGTAAGACGCTCCAGTCACTGTAGCCCACGCAACAAGTACCGGCAATTCCTGAATCGAAAATGTGATCTAGCACTAATACAATTAACGGTGAGGGCAGTGCAGTAACTTTCTGGTCATTCATTAATTCACCACCAAGTGACTACAGTATGGTTATGGGGCTTTACAGTTTGCTGTCAACGACAAACGGCAGCATGAATCTCTTTCCTACCAGCACTACGTAGGTCACTGACAACATCATACTTACAAATTAAGCACTCCTCAGCCGTTGTTTCTAGGAACATATTTTACATAAAAGCTCACTAGCAACTGCAAATAAGTACTCGCTTAATGAACTAAAAACAACTCCGCTATACGAGGTGCATTCAAGTTCTAAGGCCTCCGATTTTTTTTCTAATTAACTACTCACCCGGAATCGATGAAACTTGCGTTACTTCTCGACGTAATCACCCTGCAGACGTACACATTTTTCACAACGCTGACTCCATGATTCCATGGCAGCGGCGAAGGCTTCTTTAGGAGTCTGCTTTGACCACTGGAAAATCGCTGAGGCAATAGCAGCACGGCTGGTGAATGTGTGCGGCCACGGAGAGTGTCTTTCATTGTTGGAAAAAGCCAAAAGTCACTAGGAGCCAGGTCAGGTGAGTAGGGAGCATGAGGAATCACTTCAAAGTTGTTATCACGAAGAAACTGTTGCGTAACATTAGCTCGATGTGCGGGTGCGTTGTCTTGGTCAAACAGCACACGCGCAGCCCTCCCCGGACGTTTTTGTTGCAGTGCAGGAAGGAATTTGTTCTTCAAAACATTTTCGTAGGATGCACCTGTTACCGTAGTGCCCTTTGGAACGCAATGGGTAAGGATTACGCCCTCGCTGTCCCAGAACATGGACACCATCATTTTTTCAGCACTGCCGGTTACCCGAAATATTTTGGTGGCGGTGAATCTGTGTGCTTCCATTGAGCTGACTGGCGCTTCGTTTCTGAATTGAAAAATGGCATCCACGTCTCATCCATTGTCACAACCGACCAAAAGAAAGTCCCATTCATGCTGTCGTTGCGCATCAACATTGCTTGGCAACTTGCCACACGGGCAGCCATGTGGTCATCCGTCAGCATTCGTGGCACCCACCTGGATGACACTTTTCGCATTTTCAGGTCGTCATGCAGGATTGTGTGCACAGAACCCACAGAAATGCCAACTGTGGAGGCGATCTGTTCAACAGTCATTCGGCGATCCCCAAAACAATTCTCTCCACTTTCTCGATCATGTCGTCAGACCGGCATGTGCGAGCCCGCGGTTGTTTCGGTTTGTTGTCACACGATGTTCTGCCTTCATTAAACTGTCGCACCCACGAACGCACTTTCGACACATCCATAACTCCATCACCACATGTCTCCTTCAACTGTGGATGCATTTCAATTGGTTTCACACCACGCAAATTCCGAAAACGAATGATTTCACGCTGTTCAAGTAAGGAAAACGTCGCCATTTTAAGTATTTAAAACAGTTCTCATTCTCGCCGCTGGCGGTAAAATTCCATCAACCGTACGGTGCTGCCATCTCTGGGACGTATTGACAATGAACGTGGCCTCATTTTAAAACAATGCGCATGTTTCTATCTCTTTCCAGTCCGGAGAAAAAAGATCGGAGGCCTTAGAACTTGGAATGCACCTCGTATAAGCGTAAGTTCAGTGAAGTTATTTAGTATGCTTAGATAAAAGAACTGGACAGGAAATGCTGGGAGGTACATTCTCTCAGCAAACTGAAAAGCGAGCACCGCTCGTGACGAAGGAAATTATATTTCCGGGAAAAACGGCACAGTTTTTGTACAGGAACAGTAAGAATCAATTGGTCCTTTAACAGTGTAGAAAAGCGTGTAGTCATTTACGTAGAATCTGTTCATATACTTTTCTTGCGTTAGTATTATAACTGCAGCTAGCATCTCATATCTGTATTCAATGTAGTGTTAAAAAGCTCCGTCCGAACAGGCAATGAAGGCCCACCGTGTCATCCTCAGACCACAGGCGTCACTGGATGCGGATGGAGGGGCGTGTGGTCAGCACACCGCTCTCCCTGCCGTATGTCAGTTTACGAGAGCGGAGCCGCTTCTTCTCAATCAAGTAGTTCCTCAGTTTGCCTCACAAGGGCTGAGTGCACCCCGCGTGCCAGCAGCGCTCGACAGACTGGATGGTCACCCAACAAAGTGCTGGCCCAACCCAACAGCGCTTAACTTCGGTGATCTGACGGGAACCGGTGTTACCACTGCGGCAAGGCCGTTGGCAATGTAATGTTAATATGCTCTGTGGAAAATAAAGATCCAACTGGTAGCATCTGTGCTTTTCGTCACCAGTTTCATAATAGTCCAGTCACATCAGACAAAACATTGGCCCAATCCAGACATTAAAAAGATAGCTGAAAATTGACAGAAACGCTCAAGATGATGTCCAGATCAAAGTGCCAAAAAATCTGCTTTGCGGAAAATCCGCCAGCTTGGAATTTTCGAGTTTTAATCATAGTAAATTACCAAGCGTTCGATTTACTTCATTTTTGCGTCAGATTGTTTGTTTTGCTATGTCTGATAACCAAAACGAAGACAAAAATTTCAAAATGGTTCAAATGGCTCTGAGCACTATGGGACTCATCTGTTGTGGTCATAAGTCCCCTAGAACTTAGAACTACTTAAACCTAACTAACCTAAGGACAGCACACAACACCCAGCCATCACGAGGCAGAGTAAATCCCTGACCCCGCCGGGAATCGAACCCGGGAACCCAGGCGTGGGAAGCGAGAACGCTACCGCACGACCACGAGATGCGCGCTGACAAAAATTTAAACGCTAAACTAATCGGTTACTGTGGTTAAAAAGATAACTTAAAGAAAAAAAAAGTTTGACTCTTGCCTCTGTGTCTCAAACGGTGAAGATCAAAGACACTACCGTCGAAATAAATCCAAATCAACTTTCTCATCGGATGACCTTGGAGAATACCCGAAATACGAACTAGCAGCAAGGTCTCCTGCTCTGACGGGATGTTGATGTGTAAAAGCACGAAATCTGCATTAACCGACGTTCTCGAAGAGATGGCGCCGCCCAAGCATTACATTTCATACAACGTATGTTTACAATCGATGGTGGGTTCCTGCTGCATTGGGTCTTGTGCTCGCGTGCAGCAAATTACAGCTAACTCTGCCTCCAGTACGTCAGGTACATCAATAACTACTTCGGTCGCGACATTGCAGTGATCATCGACGGCTACAATTCTCCAAGTACCGAGCAAGAAGAACACACCAAAAGAAACGCGAGGGGAGCGTGGCAGAGGCTGTAATTGGCGATGCTACAGCATCAACATCTCCTCAAGGAACCTTTTCTGAGAATTAAAAAAAAAAGTGCGCTCATCGCTCTGTTACCGAGACACTTGACACAAGCTGGAAACGAGGTAATTCAATCTCCCGGGGAATCGGGTATTGTGGTCGTCGAGACTATTAGGCATAATGCCAACAACGGTGCGTTGTCAGTGATAGTAGAGGAAGACACCGACTTTCTCGTCCTAATGGCCACTAGATCCAACGCTGGAATTAACCTCCGAAAGCTAATACCAGAAACGAAAAACGCCAAACCCCGGTCCTGAACAGTGAACAGCTTATCGCGTCCGCTGGAGATTTTCGTAACATCCTTCATTTTCTCCACGCAGCAACTGGATGCGACAAAACTTCTGCTCCTTTCAGAAAAGGCAATAAAGGAAAGACCAAGAAGCTCAAAGACGACCCCTGTTTAAAGGGAAGAAAAAAAAAAAGGCTCTGAGCGCTGTGGGACTTAACATCTGAGGTCATCAGTCCCCTAGAACTTAGAACTACTTAAACCTAACTAACCTAAGGACGTCACACACATCCATGCCCGAGGCAGGATTCGAACCTGCGACCGTAGCGGTCGCGCGGTTTCAGACTATAGCGCCTAGAATCGCTCGGCCACACCGGCCGGCTTAAAGGGAAGAGTTTCTGTCTGCAACAAACTGGATGCTACACACGAGGAAATCGCAGCAGCTGGAGAATGTTTCCTTTTAGCTTTGTACGGCTGTGATGTTGAAGACAGCCTAAACATCGCCAGACATCAGCTGTACTACAGGACTATTGCGAAGCAGTCCGTCAAGGAAACATTTTGTTTGGCCGCATTTCCACCAAGATCCACAACGGCCAAACAGCATTCGTATCGAGTTCACTTCAAGGTGACCAAAGCATTGGCATCATTAATTTCGTTTAATATAACCAAATCCCTCGGATCTATAACTGATTTGCATGATTAACTTCAGGTTCAGGTGTGGTCGGGAAATCACCCTCCAGAAAAAGAAGGATGTTGGCGCGAGCATACCGGTCAGTCGAAACTAATTCCGACTGAAGACGAACCAGCACTGAAGCAAGTACTTTACATTACATCCTACAATTGTAAATCTGGTTGCAAAAACAAATGTGTATGCAGGATAAGCGGCTTACATTGTACGGGAATGTGCGGCTACTGTGCTGACCACAGGTGCACAGATCAGATGCACTTCACAGACTCTGACATCGAAGACGACGTCGAAACTCTGATTGACGCCTTTACATAAAATCAGTAAATAACCACAAAACGTAAAAGGTCCTCTCCATTGTTTTCCCATTTTTATAAAGTCAAACTCAGTACAAGGTTTTTTTTCAGATAACTACTTCCTGTCACTAATTTACCAGCCAGGTTAGCCGAGAGCGCTAACGCGCTGCTTCCTGGACTCGGGTACGCGCTCAGGCCCCAGATGGAATCTGCCCGGCGGATTAACGGGGGTCGGTGTGTCGGCCAGCCCGGATGTGGTTTTTAGGCGGTTTTCCACATCCCGCTAGATGAATACCGGGCTGGTCGCCCAGTCCCGCCTCAGTTATACAACTCTCAGACATTTGAAAAAAAAAAAAAAGTTCAAACGTGTGTGAAATCTTATGGGACTTAACTTGGTTCAAATGGCTCCGAGCACTATGGGACTTAACTTCTGAGGTCATCAGTCCCCTAGAACTTAGAACTACTTAAACCTAACTAACCTAAGGACATCACACACATCCATGCCCGAGGCAGGATTCGAACCTGCGACTGTAGCGGTCGCGCAGTTCCAGACTGTAGCACCTAGAACTGCTCGGCCACCTCGGCCAGCTGGGACTTATTGCTAAGGTCATCAGTCCCTAAGCTTACACACTAGTTAACCTAAATTATCCTAAGGACAAACACACACACCCATGCCTGAGGGAGGACTCGAACCTTTGCCGGGACCAGCCGAGACATCTGAAGACGTTCGCACTATTTGATGGCTTCCACTAGACACAGACAGCTGGGGTACACTCATTTCGTCCTGGGGGGTTTGGGGTACGGACAGGAAGGGCACCCGGCCACCCTCTGTCACTAACATTGCCAAATTCCGTAGTACCAAGGCCGAACCCGTGCTGCAGTGGGACAAAGGCCACAAGGAAATGATGATGACTTCCTGTCACTAATTTATGGCCAATGAGTGAGCATCGCTTCGGCGAACTATTCGAGTTTACAGCCGCTCTGTCCACATTAATTAAAATCAATGCTTTTCCCAAGTGAAGTATTTAAATTGCATTTTTACTGTACGTTAAATCATTACTCCTGCTGAAAATAATATCAACTACACATGATTAAATGTTGCAAAATTTTAGATCAATTTTTTTCAACACTAGTTGACTTAAAATAAACATCATTATTTCTTGAAAAGCAGAACTGGACTACAGTAAATAATTTTATCGTTTTAGACGATAGCGGTGCGTAAACGCATTAATTCGGCTCAGAATTGGACCCAATTGAACGCTCGTTCTAATTACTATGGCTAAAACTGGAATATTGCAAGAGGCTGGTGCTCTTTACAAGATAGCGGATTTTCTCCAAGATGGATTTTTTGGGACTTTTGGGATTCTGACCTGGTCATTGTACTGAACGTTTCTGCCAAGTTTCAGCTTGTTTTTTAAAATGTCCAGCTTAAAGCCTAATTTCATGGGACTGTACGGCGAGTGGGGAACGGTCGGTATAACTTTATAAGATACCTAGTAGTGGTTTATCGTGATGTAGTGGAGAAGGAAGAGTGGGAATGTCCATCAAACCAATTACGAACAGTTGTGTCCCAGTGACATGGAGCATTGTCATCCGTAAAAATTCCATCCTTTTTTGGGAACGTGAAGTTCTTGAAGGGCGGCAAATGATCTCTAAGTAGCCAAACATAACAATTTCCAGTTAATGATCGTTTCAGTAAGACCAGATGACCCAGTCCGTTCCACGTAAACACAGCCCACACCATTATGGAGCCACCACCACCTGGCACAGTACCTTGTTTACAATTTGCGTCTATGACTTCGCGGGGTCTACGCCATACTCGAACGCTACCGTCAGCTCTTACTAAATGAAATCGGGACTCATCTGACAAGACCACGGTTTTCCACTAGTCTACAGTCCAACCGATATAGTCACGAGCCCAGGAGGGTCGCTGCAGGCGATGTCGCGCTATTAGCAGAGGCACTGGCCTCGGTCGTCTGCTGCCATAGGCCGTTAACATACGTTCGTCGTGCGTCGCACATTGATTTCTGCGGTTATTTCTCAAACTGTTTCTCGTCCGTTAGTACTGACAAATCAACCGCCAACGCCGTTGCTCTCGGTCGTTGAGTGAAGGCTGTCGGCTACTGCGTTGCCTGCGAAGTGGTATTGTCGGCACACTCTTGACACTGTGGATGCCGGAATACTGAATTCCCTAAAGATTGCCGAAATGGAATATCCAATGCGTCTAGCTCCATCTACCATTTCGCGTTCAAAGTCGGTTAATTCCCGTCGTCCGGCGACTGTCGTGTTGGAAACCTTTTCACATGAATCATCTGAGTACAAACGACAGATCCGCCAATGCACTGAGGTCTTATACCTTGTGTGCGCGATGCTACAGCTATCTGTGTATGTTCTTATCACTATCCCATGGCTTTTGTCACCTCAGTGCAGATGTTGTACACATATTTAATATTTGCTATTAACCCATTTCATTCGACAATAAACATCAATTTTATATAATTAAAACACAGTAATCTGCGATTTTACCATCAACCGCAATGCGGAAACTAGCCCTAGAGAAAAAGTGAGTAGCGGCTTTTTTTGTAGGAAATTTAAAATAATTTAGTAGTGTACTAGAAAACATTTTCGCTAGAAGCCACAGTTTCCGACATGTTAAAGAAAAACATAAAAAGATAGCTTTTAAACGCCATCTACCATAGTCGCCCCCCCCCCCCCCCAATGGTCACACCCCATCGGCCAGGGTTTACGATATGTTGCTAATGACACTCCCCCGCCCCCCCCCCTCCCCTCCACCCTACAACTTCACAAAAATTACAACCACACGATTTTTTTGTCCCAGCCGACCTTTTCTGGTTGAGTGGGCTGTGCTATTACACTGTGGGAGATGGGTCGGCGCAGCTCGCACGGTGCCATTTCCGGCGGAGAGAAACCTGCGGCGCGCGCTTGCGCCAGCCGGCGCCTATTGCAGGCGTTACGCAAGCGCTGGCCGGATTAGCGCCGTTGCCTAAACAGCGGCCTCGGAGCTCGCCTGCTTTCACGTGGCGCCGCGACATTTGCGCAGCCACAACCACAACCACGCTCGGGCAGCCGCCAGCAGCGGACACAGCGTTCTCGTATGCGGGTAACAGGTTGCTACTGTCTCTGCCCCAAATATTATTTACCATTACGCCCACCTTTAACGGGACATATATGCCTACGATTTGAATCATAACAACTGTAAAATATGTAGACAGGTGTTTGAAAAAGCGTAGGCTTCTATCGAGCTCGGGTAGCTCAGTCTGTAGAGCATTTGTCCGCGAAATGCGAAGGTCCCGAGTTGGAGTCCCGGTCCAGTACGCGGTTTTAATCTGTTAGGAATTACACTACTGACCATTAAAACTGCTACACCAAGAAGAAATGCAGATGATAAATGGGTATTTTTTTGGACAAATATATTATACTATAACTGACATGTGATTACATTTTCACGCAATTTGGGTGCGTAGATCCTGAGAAATCAGTACCCAGAACAACCACCTCTGGCCGTAGTAACGGCCTTGATACGCCTGGGCATTGAGTCAAACAGAGATTGGATGGCGTGTACAGGTACTGCTGCCGATACAGCTTCAGCACGATACCACAGTTCATCAAGAGCAGTGACTGGCGTATTGCGACAAGCCACTTGCTCGGCCACCATTGACCAGACGTTTTCAGATGGTGAGAGATCTGGAGAATGTGCTGGCCAGGGCAGCAGTCGAACATTTTCTGCATCCAGAGATGCCCGTACAGAACCTGCAACATGCGGTTGTGCATTATCCTGCTGAAATGTAGGGTTTCACAGGGATCGAAAGAAGGGTAGAGCCACGGGTCGTAACACATCTGAAATGTAACGTCCACTGTTTAAAGTGCCGTCAGTGCGAACAAGAGGTGACCGAGACGTGTAACCAATGGCACCTCATACCATCACGCCGGGTGATACGCCAGTATGGCGATGACGAATACGCGCTTCCAATGTGCGTTCACCGCGATGTCGCCAAACACGGATGCGACCATCATGATGCTGTAAACAGAACCTGGATTCATCCGAAAAAATGACGTTTTGCAATTCGTGCACCCAGGTTCGTCGTCGAGTACACCGTCGCAGGCGCTCCTGTCTGTGATGCAGCGTCAAGGGTAACTGCAGCCATGGTCTCCGAGCTGATAGTCCATGCTGCTGCAAACGTCGTCGAACTGTTCGTGCAGATGGTTGTTGTCTTGCAAACTTCCCCATGTGTTGACTCAGGGATCGAGACGTGGCTGCACGATCCGTTACAGACATGCGGATAAGATGCCTGTCATCTCGACTGCTAGTGATACGAGGCCGTTGAGATCCAGCATGCCGTTCCGTATTACCCTCCTGAACTCACCGATTCCATATTCTGCTAACAGTCATTGGATCTCGACCAACTCGAGCAGCAATGTCCCGATACGATAAACCGCAATCGCGATAGGCTACAATCCGACCTTTATCGAAGTCGGAAACGTGATGGTATGCATTTCTCCTCCTTACACGAGGCATCACAACAACGTTTCACCAGGCAACTCCGGTCAACTGCTGTTTGTGTATGAGAAATCGATTGGAAACTTTCCTCATGTCAGCACGTTGTAGGAGTCGCCACCGCCGTCAACCTTGTGTGAATGCTCTGAAAAGCTGATCATTTGCATATTACAGCATCTTCTTCCTGTCGGTTAAATTTCGCGTCTGTAGCTCGTCATCTTCGTGGTGTAGTAATTTTAATGGCCAGTAGTGTATAAAGGAAAATGTTTGATTAAGTTAACAGAGAAAAACTGTCGAGCATAATGAAGACAGAAGTGTGTGCACTCCATTTAATAAATAATTTAATAAATCCGTGCGAAAACACAGTAATCACGTTTACCTCGCAGAGCATGCACGGAGAATGAACGCCGAAGATTCTTTCGGGTACAGCCGCGTGGGAGTGCTGTTAGCAGTCTGACATTGACAATACGAGGGGGGAAGCAGTGGTTGTACTGACAGAAAATGTGGCTGAACGCGCAAGCAAAATGATAAAGCTAACAAGTACACCTACCCAAGGGATACACTTAGAATTTGATCGGCTTTCAAGATGTTGTAGTGTAGAGCAAAAGAGGGGACATTTTTTTATATGTGCTCATGTGGCAGTTAAGACGGTGAAACACTGCCTTGAAAAAAATTGAGTTTAATATTTCTGAATGAGTACCGTTGAAACGGTAACAGATATAAATAAAACTTCAATTAAAAGTTCTATGGTTTTTAGTGTGCGTTACAACGGTGCACGCAGATCTGTCGAAAAAGTCGTTTTTTTTCAGAAATCCTCTCCCGTCCCAGTATTTTGTTTTTCATTTCGACATTTGACTAAGCAATACCAAATTCGATGATATATGTTGAAGTGGTATTCCCAAGACTCATTAGTCAGAAATAAGTTAGAAACATCTCTATATCGCTCTACTTATGCGCAATATGTGTCCACTTTGTTGCCAATTGTCATATTGGGCTTCTTAGGAAATCTTTCCCAGATACATACACTCCTGGAAATTGAAATAAGAACACCGTGAAATCATTGTCCCAGGAAGGGGAAACTTTATTGACACATTCCTGGGGTCAGATACATCACATGATCACACTGACAGAACCACAGGCACATAGACACAGGCAACAGAGGATGCACAATGTCGGCACTAGTACAGTGTATATCCACCTTTCGCAGCAATGCAGGCTGCTATTCTCCCATGGAGACGATCGTAGAGATGCTGGATGTAGTCCTGTGGAACGGCTTGCCATGCCATTTCCACCTGGTGCCTCAGTTGGACCAGCGTTCGTGCTGGACGTGCAGACCGCGTGAGACGACGCTTCATCCAGTCCCAAACATGCTCAATGGGGGACAGATCCGGAGATCTTGCTGGCCAGGGTAGTTGACTTACACCTTCTAGAGCACGTTGGGTGGCACGGGATACATGCGGACGTGCATTGTCCTGTTGGAACAGCAAGTTCCCTTGCCGGTCTAGGAATGGTAGAACGATGGGTTCGATGACGGTTTGGATGTACCGTTCACTATTCAGTGTCCCCTCGACGATCACCAGTGGTGTACGGCCAGTGTAAGAGATCGCTCCCCACACCATGATGCCGGGTGTTGGCCCTGTGTGCCTCGGTCGTATGCAGTTCTGATTGTGGCGCTCACCTGCACGGCGCCAAACACGCATACGACCAACATTGGCACCAAGGCAGAAGCGACTCTCATCGCTGAAGACGACACGTCTCCATTCGTCCCTCCATTCACGCCTGTCGCGACACCACTGGAGGCGGGCTGCACGATGTTGGGGCGTGAGCGGAAGACGGCCTAACGGTGTGCGGGACCGTAGCCCAGCTTCATGGAGACGGTTGCGAATGGTCCTCGCCGATACCCCAGGGGCAACAGTGTCCCTAATTTGCTGGGAAGTGGCGGTGCGGTCCCTTACGGCACTGCGTAGGATCCCACGGTCTTGGCGTGCATCCGTGCGTCGCTGAGGTCCGGTCCCAGGTCGACGGGCACGTGCACCTTCCGCCGACCACTGGCGACAACATCGATGTACTGTGGAGACCTCACGCCCCACGTGTTGAGCAATTCGGCGGTACGTCCACCCGGCCTCCCGCATGCCCACTATACGCCCTCGCTCAAAGTCCGTCAGCTGCACATACGGTTCACGTCCACGCTGTCGTGGCATGCTACCAGTGTTAAAGACTGCGATGGAGCTCCGTATGCCACGGCAAACTGGCTGACACTTAGTGATGGGGAGCTCGTGAATGAGTCGTTCAAATGAACGCTTCACTTCAGTGAAGTGTGAACTAACCACTCAATTTCAATGAACTGGTACTTCAAACTCTTCACAGATAGCACACTCCACACTTTTTCCTAGTTCACTCACTCTCTTCCCCTCTCCCTCTCCCACTACATCGGCGCTACGTCACTCATCCTCCCTTCACTTCAGTCCTCCCTCTGCTGCCTGTCGACGAATCGCGCGGTGTTTGTGGGGAACGATAGGTTTATTAGGGGTTGGGGTGGTGAGGGGCGAGGGGAAGGCAGTGTCAGCTGCTAGGTGCAGTGCTGACATTACTCGTGACTATTTGTGGAGTTATACTTCGCGTCTACGGGTAGCCTACCGTTGGCAGCGCTTGCAGACAAATGAATATTAAAGATATAAACCATGGAGGTTATTCTACCTCCATGATATAAACGAAGGGGCTGGCTGTGTGAGCACGCACAGCCAACATGAAAATAAAAGGTTTGTTAATAACACTGAAAGATGGATTTTACGTGAAATCGTACCAATGACTACAGGTGACAGTTTACGTTTTGAATCTGGAGGGTTATTATTCTCAACAAAAATAAAATCTACAGGAAAACTTCTGAATAATTACTTAACGTAGGTATATAGACTGTGACAGTGGTAAACATACTCATTCTATTTTTGATTAAATTTTACAACGAACATTAAAATTGGACTGCATTTCGTTGGTAGCCCTATTTTTCAGTTCATGAATACAACAAATAATATTTCACTTGGCAGATAAAGACTTTTTTGGACGCTTCATGAGAAAATTTCGAGCAAGATTAAATGTAATACCTTCTTTATATGTGACAGGCTTCTCTGTTTATCTTTCCTTTGTCCCCTTCGACTATGCTCTATTTAAATTAACTCAGACGCTGAAAGAGCATAAAACGTTGCGTGCATGTTACTGCATAGTTCGGCCATCTGTCGGTAAAATTATGAAGTATTACGAAGCTTCATTGTACGAGCGAGGCGAAGCGAGCGTAGCAGCGGCTGAGCGGCGAACTGGGCAACTTCGACAGGCTTCCGTACTTCACGAATGAACTACTTCATTTGAACGCTTCACGGGAAAGAGTGAAATGAATGAAGTAGTTCACTGGAATGAACGAGTTCGACCCATCTCTACTGACACTGACGGCGGCGGTGCACAAATGCTGCGCAGCTAGCGCCATTCGACGGCCAACACCACGGTTCCTGGTGTGTCCGCTGTGCCGTGCGTGTGATCATTGCTTGTACAGCCCTCTCGCAGTGTCCGGAGCAAGTATGGTGGGTCTGACACACCGGTGTCAATGAGTTCTTTTTTCCATTTCCAGGAGTGTATATTCTGAATGTATATTATACATATATTGTTCTATTTTTTATTTTAGTTTTATGAAATATAAAATGTCTTGTGTTTTCTTTCTTACATTTAATGTATTTTTTGGTTGTTTCCAAGTTACAACCTTTTCAGATTATTGTATATTTGAAACAGTTTATGCATTATTACTGTAGCATTATTGTGTGTTCATATGTTCAAATGTCTGTGAATTCCTAAGGGACGAAACTGCATAGGTCATCGGTCCCTAGACTTACACACTACTTAAACTAACTTACGCTAAGAACAACACACACACCCATGCCCCAGGGAGGACTCGAACCTCCGGCGGGAGTGTGACATGACGCCTCAAACCACGCGGCCACTCCGCTCGGCCGTTATTGTGAATCTCTACAAAAATGAGGAAGCGCAGAATTTTTCTGGTAAAAAGAAATGTTGACTGAACTTTGATCTCGAAAAACACATTTCGACAAATCTGGGTGCACCATTGTAGCGTATATTAAGAACCGTACAACTTCTATTTGAATTTTTATGTATATCTGTCAGCGTTTCAACGCTATTGATGCAGAAATTTTAAAATCAGTTTTTTTCAAGGGAGTGCTTCACGCTCTTAGCGGCCATATGAGAACGTATAAAAAAATATGTGTCTCTTATTTTGCTCTATACTACAACATGTTCAAAGCCGATGAAAATCAAAGTGTATCCCTTGGATAGATTTACCTGTGAGTTAGTTGATGGTTTGAAAATTTCGGAAGCAGGGACACGATGCCGAGCAGAGAAGAATTCTAGTAGCAGCTACAAAGCAGGACTAGAGTGCAGAAAATAAATATTCCATTGTCTATATGGATAAATTTGTTATTGTGCAGCTACTTCTGCGATATTGTGAACAGTACAACGAAATATCAACTTTGTGAATACTTCACAGCTTTTACCTCACAGAGCTGAACTTCAAGACTCGCAAAGAAAACCTGTGAACAGTTGTTCTGTCTGTGGGACTGGGTCATGATCCGTGGGACGTGGTCATGATCTGAGCTTGCCGTATAGTGATCTCTACCTGAAAAACACCAGTAACGTTAGACATACCCAGTACCGACAACATTATTCATCTGTAGGGGTGGATTTTTTCTGTACTGAAAATATAGAAGTTAAGCTCGTATAAGGATGAAATTTAAATCAACATACACCATAGACATCTCAATTCTGGGATATTAGTTTGGTATGTTTCGGTCAAGGTGTTCATGATGTAATGCTACGAGTGCGAGCTGAAAAGTAATGCCTTCGAACATTTCTATTAAAATTCGTAAAGCTTATTAAATAAAACAAAAGTTATTAACATACCACTTCTTTATTCCTCATGTCTACATATTTATTTCTCAACATAATCACCCTGGCGACGAACACATTTCTCCCAGTGAAAGACCAGTTTTTCGATACGGTCACTGTAGAACTTTGTTGACGGAGATACAACCCCACCTCTGTTTGCACCGCTTCGTCACTATGAAAGTGAAGTCCTCGACGGTGTTCTTTAACTTTGACTACAGATGAAAATCGGATTGGGCCTAGTAGGGACCTTAAGACTTGGCAGTGAACCCAAGGCGTCGAACTGTTGCAGATGCCGCATCGCTCGTGTTTGGTCCGGTTTTGCCATGCTGAAGGAGAGGGTGCTCCAAGTGTGGACGAACTCTTCGAATTCGAAACTTGATTACAGCACGCTGTTTCTCACGCACCGACACCGTTGCGTTCCACACCGCTGTGTTACAAGCTGTGATTCTGAGCCTTCTAGTGCCAGAGGGCTGCAAATACGTACATTCAGGCTCATAAATTAAGGATAATTGCAAACCACACAACGTGGCACTACACAAAACTGGCGCTAATAGTATAGGCACATGGGGAACACACACGACATAGATCTGTAAGTCCACAGTATTGGTGATAAGTTGAGAAAACCGTCCCGAAACACATGTGCTACAAAACGCCACTGTTTCCTGCGCATGTACTCCGACATCAATATGGGATATGATCACCATGCACACGTACACAGGCCGCACAATGGGTTGGTATACTCTGGATCAGGTGGTCGAGCAGCTGCTGGGGTATAGCCTCCCATTCTTGCACCAGTGCCTGTCGGACCTCCTGAAGTGTCGTAGAGGTTTGAAGACGTGCAGCGATATGTCGGCCGAGAGCATCCCAGACGTGCTCGATGGGGTTTAGGTCTGGAAAACAGGCAGGCCACTCCATTCGCCTGATATCTTCTGTTTCAAGGTACTCCTCCACGATGGCAGCTCGGTGGGGCCGTGCACTATCATCCATCAGGAGGAAGTTGGGACGCACTGCACCCTGAAAAGGTGGACATACTGGTGAAAAATGACGTCCCGATACACCTGACCTGTTACAGTTCCTCTGTCAAAGACATGCAGGGGTGTACGTGCACCAATCGTAATCCCACCCCACACCATCAAACCACGACCTCCATACAAGTCCTTTTCAAGGACATTAAGGGGTTGGTATCTGGTTCTTGGTTCACGCCAGATGAAAACCCGGCGAGAATCACTGTTCAGACTATATCTGGACTCGCCCGTGAACATAACCTGGGACCACTATTCCAATGACCATGTACTGTGTTCTTGACACCAGGCTTTCAAGCGTGTGTGAATTCCTAAGGGACCAAACTGCTGAGGTCATCGGTCCCTAGACTTACACACTACTTAAACTTACTTATGCTAAGAACAACACACACGCCCATGCCCGAGGGAGGATTCGAACCTCCGGCGGGAGGGGCCGCGCAGTCCGTGACAGGACGCCTCAAACCGCACGGCCACTCCGCGCGGCGACACCAGGCTTTACGGGCTCTCCTGTGACTAGGGGTCAGTGGAATGCACCTTGCATGTATCTGGGCGAATAAATCATGTCTGTTCAGTCGACTGTAGACTGTGTGCCTGGAGACAACTGTTCCAGAGGCTGCGGTAAGATCCCGAGCAAGGCTACCTGCAGTACTCCGTGGCCATCTGCGAGTACTGATGGTGAGATATCGGTCTTCTTGTTGTGTTGTACACTGTGTATGTCCCGTACTGTAGCGCCTGGATACGTTTCCTGTCTGCTGGAATCGCTGCAATAATCTTGAGATCACACTTTGTGGCACACGGAGGGCCCGTGCTACGACCTGCTGTGTTTGACCAGCCTCCAGTCGCTCTAGTATTCTACCCCTCATAACGTCATCAATATGTGTTCTTTGAGCCATTTTCAACACACAGTCACCGTTAGCACGTCTGAAAACGAAACCATGGACCCAAGTTGGTAACAAGGAACTGTGCAAGCTTGTGGCGGCTCCAAAATGGTGTGAGCTGTGTTTACATGCAATGGACTGGGTCCTCTGGTCCAACTGAACCAAACATTGACCGGAAGTGGTTATTTTCGGCTACTTGGAGATCACATGCAGCCATTCAACGATGAAATTTATATGGATGACAATGCGCCATGCCATCGGGCCACAATTGGTTTGAAGAACATTCTGTATAATCCGTACGAATGATTTGGTCATCCAGATCATCTTACATGGAGTTCTCTGTATGTCCGTCTAAATACAGGTGGTCGCGGTGTCTCGGTTGTTCACTACAGAACTTCAAATTAGAACAAACTCCAGCTGTCAAAATTTCCAAATTGTTATTTTTTTGAGGAATCAGTTTCGGCAATGTATTACGCTGTCTTCAGTCCCTCTGACCGACGTGTAGGAAGATTCGCACCTCCAGTACAGGCATCCTGCCGGCAGGAGATGATTGAAGTAAACGCTCTGTTAAAAATCTGCAGATGCCAGTCATTGAATGCTGGCATCTACTTTGACTGGAACAGAGGTGGGAATCTTCCTACACGTCGGTCAGGGAGCCTGAAGATGGCGCAATATATCGCCGAAGCTGGTTGCTCAGTTGAATAACAATTTGGAAATTTGGACGGCTGAAAGGTGTTTTGATTTGCCATTCTGCATCCGACATGAGTTTCATCGAAAATTTATGGGACGTAATCGAGAGCTCAGTTCGTACACGAATTCCTGGACCGCCAACACTTTCGCGAATATGGAAGGCTATAGAGGCAGCTCGCACAGTATTTCTTCAGGGACTTCAAATGCGCACAAATGCGCACAAAAACATGTGTTCTTGAACAAGATTTCAAAACATGTTTAGCCGATGTAGCCACCTCCCCCTTTATCCTCCCTTGCCTTCAACATACCACGAAAAGATGAACTGTCGTCAATCTTGTGTGCAGTATTTCGCGCTCAGACGTTAGGCGGCTGCATCGTTGCGGAGCGAGTGACAAACGGATGCGCGCCAAAGTTTAAAACCTGTACTTTCAGGCAGTCATAACTGAGTGTTATCAGAATTAGGGCCTCAATTTTCTCACGGGATCGATTTTTTCGGCTGATATTTTTCAGGTACGCTTTTGCGTTCTTAACAGTTTGAGGTCAATTGGTAAAGTTCCCCTGTAAGTATCTACGGCCAGACAACTTGTCTGACGTGGAGGCACTTTTGTTTACGGGACACTGTCTAGAATTATGATTAAAACTGAGAAAACAACGTTAAGTAACTGAATTTTAACTCCAAATTCTAGTATAAATTAAACGATTTAATCGACACACGCTAGGAAAGCTCTCAGAAGGGACGACTTAATCGACAAAAATCGTCACAGTTCAGGTAACTGACACGAAGTATTAATAAATTATATATAAGAACCTTCCTCGTGAATCAGTGTATCTATTAATGAAAACTGCACCAAAATCCATAGAGTAGTTCCTGAGATCAGCTTTTACATACATACAGAAAAACGCGGTGTGGGACTGCATGGTTGAATACGCAAATGATCATCATTTCACCATAACTGCACAAAATAGTTAATACAGCAAATGAATTTTCTGTAGGAGTCCGCTTTTATTGCGAATATTTTGTGAATAAAACCGTTTAGATCACGTATTAGAATTTCGTTATTTATTAAGTGTTTTCGGCTACTGCCATCAGCAGATATCAAAAGGCTTAAAACTTGTGAAAGAAGGTTCTTCGTAAGTACTAAGCACTATGTCACAGTCTTGGTACTGACACTTGTTCTGTGAGTTCGAAACGTTTTGATATCTGATCACAGCAGTAGCCGAAACGCCATAAATAAAGAAATTTTAATAAGGGATCTTGACCGTTTCATTCACTAAATATTCACAATCATTATGGATTCCTACAGAAACTTATTCATTTGATATGTTAACTACTTTGTGCAGTTAGGGTAAAATGATAATCATTCGCATATTCCAGTATGTAGTACGTTTCATGACTATTTGACCTTTGTTGCATTCTGTCTTCTAGGTGCTGCAAATTTAATGGCCAGCAGCGGACTTCTGATAATTTGACACTAGCGAGGCGTGAGATAGCAAGCTCTCTTTCACAGATAACATTTGATAGATGTCTTAATCGACTCTGCGAAGTAACGTGATAAAAATATGCGATAGATCATGAGCTACACTGAAGAGCCAAAGAAACTGGTACACCTGCTTAATATCATATACGCCCCCCGAAAGCACGCAGAAGTGCCGCAACTCGACGTGGCGTGGACGACTAATGTCTGAAGTAGCGCTCTTCTGAACAGCACGTTGCAACGCATCCCAGATATGCTCAATAAGGTTCATGTCAGGAGAGTTTGGTAGCCGGCGAAAGTCTGTAAAATCAGAAGAGTGTTCCTGGAGCCACTCTGTAGCAATTCTGGACGTGTAGGGCGTCACATTGTCCTGCTGAAATTGTCCAAGTCCGTCGGACTGCACAATGAACATGAATGAATGCAGATGACCACACAGAGTACTTACGTACGCGTCACCTGTGAGAGTCGTAACTAGACTATAAGGGGTCCTATATCACTCCAACTGCATACGCCCCACTCGATTACAGAGCCTCCACCAGCCTGAACAGTCTGTTGCTGATATGCAGGGTTTATGGATTCATGAGGTTGTCTCCATGCCAGTACACGACCATCCGCTCGATACAATTTGAAACAAGACTCGTCCGACCGTCGTCGTTGGTCCAGTTCTTGCAGGATCTTTCTCCGACCGCAGCGATTTCGGAGAGTTGATGTTCTACTGGATTACTGATATTCAAGGTACACTCGTGAAATGGTCGTACGAGAAAATGCGCACTTCATCGCTACCTCGGAAATGTTGTGTCCCATTGCTCGTGCGCCGACAATTACGCCACGTTCAGACTGACTTAAATCTTGATAACCTGCCATTGTAGCAGCAGTAACCGATCTAACAACTGCGCCAGACGTTTGTTGTCTTATACAGGAGTTGCCGACGTCAGCACCGTATTTGCCTGTTTACATATCTCTGTATTTGAAGACGCATGCCTATACCAGTTTCTTTGGCACTTCAGTGTAAAATGTACAGGCCTTGTGTCAGTGATCCATTCCTGTGAGCATGCTCTACGATGGAACTTGCGGCGTCGTGTTTGCAGGGCTACTTCTGTAATTTTCAATATTTTTGGGCAATAGTTTATCAGGGTGTTTGAAATTTTTTCCTCGGCCACCCATACCAAAACCGCGTGATTGCAATGCTTGGCGTCAAGGTTCTGATCTCCATCTCAGAGGTGTCAAAAAGGGGATGAAATGTTGGTAAGAGTGGTTGACGACCTTCCTATCGTGTGACACGTCCGCGGTGGAGTTGGGCAGAATTATGGTGAAATTTGGTGCTATTGTCACATCATTAATCCACCTTACAGTTCACATGAACTTCCGAGCTGTGGCTTTTTCCGCATGTGTCGACACGTTGCTGTTAAAGCGTCGCCGACCCCGAGTGTGACGTCTCAAAGGGCCACGCTTTTGCATCATTACAGAGGAAGGCTGTAGGCATCTTTGAGCCAAATTTCAAAGTTATGCGTTGCAATGTGAGACAATTACGCAGTTTCGAAAAACTGATCCTTTGATTGTACTGTGCAGTGTATAAGAAAGTCTGCACTCTAACTACAATAAGGCTGTTAGCTCGGACACAGCATGGTACCACATTCTTTACATTGTTTGTTTGTTCGTTAGATTTTCTTTCAGTCCGCCCTGAGTTTGTGGCTCTTCTCCATGCCTAAATCTTTATCGTTTCCAGTTTGTTCTTTTCTTGTTTCACCATAGTCTTCCTTTCCGCAACTATGGCTTATATTTCCCCAAATAGTTGTCCTGATGAATTTCATTCTTGTTTCAAAACTGAGGTATTTGTTTGTTAACAGTTACCCTCATTTTCGAAGTCTTATTTATTCTGTGCAATTCTTCTTTTAATATCCATTATACTTCTGCTGTAATCTGGTATTGTACTTCTCAAGTAACGAACTTCATTTCTTTGCATTAGTATTTCATTTCCTATCTTAATGTTTGCCTTTACTTGTCCTTTCGATTTATCGTCAAGGAATTATGAAACGCAAAAGAAGAGCATATAATGAACTAAAAATATCAAGTCCAAAAAGCTGCTTCTTTTTTTGAGATGTTTATTTAATCACGACAGTCCTGTTTCAGCAGTATTGCCATCATCAGGCGATCTGAAAGTAATGGTTTCATTATATACTATTTTCTAGGGCAGACAGTAACCTACTTGTCATATATGAGATTGACAACCATGCATTTATGGAATTCTTAACTTACCTATAACATCGCTGGTTAGTCACTTAAGCGTTTTTCTTACGTCTTTTAAAGTTATTTTATGACGTACCTTTCATAGGCTATATTTGTTGGAAGTTCTAGCCTGAATTTTATTTGTTGTGTGTGACACTTTTTTGTTTGACGTTTAACCAACGATGTTGTGAGTTTACATCAGAGCAGTTACTTATCGATTTCCCTTAGTTACCGTGTTGTTTATTTTTATCTGTGAATGTGTGATTGGTTTGGCTTAGCTTATGTCTTTGGTTGTTTATCCGTTTTCATGATCGATGATTTGAATAAAGTTTTCTTTATAGTGTTTATGTTTTAGATCTAGTTGCTCGTTGAGTATTTGTTGTGGATATTTGTGCGCATGTGTGTAGATTTCGACCTCTTCCAGAATATTGAGTAAGCAACCTTTAGGCGTTATATGCAAAATTTGGATTGCTTTTTCTACATTGTCTGTGGTATGTTGTTCTGTCTGTAGGATAAACATATAAAAAAAAGAAGCAGCTTTTTGGACTTAATTCATAATGTCTTTACACGACTCATATCGCGCTGCGGGCCCATTGGAAACAAAAAAGAACTAAAAATAATATTTCCACAAAGACAGTGTTAATATTCACAGGTCCATTTGTACCCCAGACAGTAATAAAACATTTGTAGCGAAATCATCAAACATATATGTATTGTTATTAGACTGATAAGGAGCGGCTTCCTTTTTTTTGTTTTCCTTTTGGCCACGTTTATTGTCGGTTTTTGAGAAGCAAACAATTTGTTAGCTGCCAGCAGCACCGTCCCCCAGTAAATCGGATATGAAGTCTAGATTGCTGTTGTCTGAACTACAACACTGAGTCACACTGCCTCCTTTTTTTCTAGCATCAATAGGAAGTCAGAGAGGGTAGACCTAGTTTCCTGATCCTCTGTCCTTACAGAAGCGATGTTCCGAAACCGTACCAATACAGTACGACTAGACGGAAACAGTACAATGTGCACTGATCAGTCAGAATATTATGACCACCTATCTAATAGCCTGTATGTCCACCTCTGGCACGGATAACAGGAGCGACGTGCCGTGGATCGAAGCAATGAGGCCTTGGTAAGTCGCTGGTGGGAGGTGGCACCACATCTGTACTCACAGGGTAATTGCAGGAAGGGGGACGACGAGCTCTGACACCACGTTCAATCACATCCCGCATGTGTGCGATAGGGAGCAGATCTGGCGAACTGAGGGATCCAGCACATTAATAGGAACTCGCCACTGTGTTCCTCGAACCACTCCATCGCACTTCTGGCCTTGTGACATGGCACATTGTGTTGCTGAAACATGCCAGCGCCATCTGGAAACATGATCGTCATCAAGGAGTGTACGTGGTCTGCAACCAGTGTACGATACTCGTGGGCCGTCATAGTGCATTGCACGACCTTCACTAGGACCACGGAGGCCCCAGTGAATGTTCCCCATAGCATAATGGAGCCGCCGCCAGCTTGCCTCTGTCCCGCAGTACAGGTGTCAAGGAGCTGTTCCCCTGGAAGACGACGAATTCGCTCTATCCCGTCGGCATGATGAAGAAGGGTTGGGATTCATCAGACTATGCAACGCTCTGACACTGTGCCAACGTCCAGTACCGATGGTCATGTGCCCATTTCAGTCGTAGCTGCGGTGTCGTGGTGTTAATATCGGCACGTGCATGGGTCGTCGGCTGCGGAGGCCGTTCGTTAGGAATGTTCGGTGTACTGTGTGTTCCTAGGTACTTGTACTCTGCCCAGCAAGTCTGATGTTAGTTCCGCCACAGTTTTCCCCCTGTTCTGCTTTACCAACCACGTCCGACATCTGTAAGAGGGTGGCCGACCAACCCCACGACGTCTGGACGTGGTTTCACCTTGGTTCCGCCAAGACAATCACCCGGCACTCCTCGGAAACCCGTCAAGTCGTGCAGTTTCCGAAATGCTCATTCAGAACCTCTGGGCCACCACAATCTGCCCTTGGTCAAACTCAGATATATCGCGCGCGTTCCCCGTTATACACACGGACAGCACGCTCACTGATACTACAGGGTTATTACAAATGATTGAAGCGATTTCACAGCTCTACAATAACTTTATTATTTGAGATATTTTCACAATGCTTTGCACACACATACAAAAACTCAAAAAGTTTTTTTAGGCATTCACAAATGTTCGATATGTGCCCCTTTAGTGATTCGGCAGACATCAAGCCGATAATCAAGTTCCTCCCACACTCGGCGCAGCACGTCCCCATCAATGAGTTCGAAAGCATCGTTGATGCGAGCTCGCAGTTCTGGCACGTTTCTTGGTAGAGGAGGTTTAAACACTGAATCTTTCACATAACCCCACAGAAAGAAATCGCATGGGGTTAAGTTGGGAGAGCGTGGAGGCCATGACATGAATTGCTGATCATAATCTCCACCACGACCGATCCATCGGTTTTTCGATCTCCTGTTTAAGAAATGCCGAACATCATGATGGAAGTGCGGTGGAGCACCATCATGTTGAAAGATGAAGTCGGCGCTGTCGGTCTCCAGTTGTGGCATGAGCCAATTTTCCGCGGGCTACGCGTGAAACTTGCCCGTACGCGTTCAACCGTTTCTTCGCTCACTGCAGGCCGACCCGTTGACTTCCCCTTACAGAGGCATTCAGAAGCTTTAAACTGCGCATACCATCGCCGAATGGAGTTAGCAGTTGGTGGATCTTTGTTGAACTTCGTCCTGAACTGTCGTTGCACTGTTATGACTGACTGATGTGAGTGCATTTCAAGCTCGACGCTTTCTCGGCTCCTGTCGCCATTTTGTCTCACTGCGCTCTCGAGCACTCTGACGGCAGAAACCTGAAGTGCGGCTTCAGCCGAACAAAACTTTATGAGTTTTTCTACGTATCTGTAGTGTGTCGTGACTATATGTCAATGAATGGAGCTACAGTGAATTTATGAAATCGCTTCAATCATTTGTAATAGCCCTGTACATGCCCCGTGCGTGTGTTTGACTAGGAGTAATTGGTCGCCAGCCGACGCTGCTCTAGCCTGGACGGATTTGTATCATAAGAGGTCGGTGGTCATAACGTTCTGGCTGATCAGTGTATATGTTGCAGCGACCGGACTGACGCTAGCTCAGAACGCAGTAAGAGAAAATGCTTTACCGAAACAGCACCATCCTGCACTGCAGGTACACCGGAATAAATCTACGGCTAGTACAGCGCACTGATATACTGTTGGCCAAAAATGTTGTAGATTACGGAGGTAGCCTGTAAAGTCTGGAGGCACGAAGCCGCAAGTACAGTCGCAGACCGTTTTCGCAGGACTGGAATTATTAACACAAGGCCTGTTCATTTAGCTGATGGTCTATAGCATATTTTTCTCTCGTTGCTTCGCAGTGTCGAGAAAGACATATGTCAAATGTTACCCATGAAAGAGAGCTTGCTGTCTCACACCTCACTAGGGTCAGTTCATCAGAGGTCCGCTGCTGGCCATTAAATTTGCAGCACCATGAAGATAGCATGCAACAAACGTCAAATTGCCATGAAACGTACTACATACTGGAATATCATTTTACCCTAAATTCACAATGTAGTTAATATAACAAATGAATTTTCTGTAGTAGTCCACAACAATTTTGAATATTTAGTGAATAAAGCGTTCTAGATCTCTTATCAAAATTTACTTATTTATAAAGGTTCTAAATCTCTTACTAAAATTTACGTATTTATAAAGTTTCGACTACTGCCATCATCAGATATCAAAACGTTTAGAACTTGCAAAACAATTGTCAGTACTAAGACTGAGGTTGCTGACCCTCGATGTCATAGAGAACGTTGGAATGGCACGTGGCGTATCAGCAGTGTCGTCCTGTTGCTCACCACATTCACAGCATGCGAAATGTGTGTGAATCAACGTCCCAAGGGAATGGGTGGTTCCATTCACATCCTTTGTGCAATCCTTTATGGCCATTTCGCCTGAACGGCGGTATGTTTGAAATGTTTCTCTGTGCCACTCATAAAGAAGAGTCGCGGTTCTGATCTCCATTGAAGAACAGGGGGTGAAATGTGGATGAGAGGGGTGTGTGACAACGTTCCCATCGTGTGATGGCGTTGAGCTGAACTGTGGTGAAAGTGGGTGCCAGTGAGACATCTTTAACCCACCTTACAGGTTACATGAACTTCCGAGCTGTGGCCTTTCTTTTTTCGCCTTGGTGTTTGAAGCATCGCCGAGCCAGAGGATGACGTCGGAGGGCGCTACGCTTTTGCACCATTACAGAAGATGGTTGCAGGCATCTTTGAATAAAATTTCAAGCGTATGCTTATCGAATGGGAGATAATTACGGGGTTTGGAAAAAGTGGTATTTTAATTTTGTAGCGCATTATAGTGGGGGAGGGTGGAGGATCCATCGCCCCGGCCGTCTTTGAACCCCGGAAAGATCCCGGTACTGATTTGATGGCAGGTTGAGTGGACGAGGGATCGACCTGGAGAGACCAAAAAGAGGGACAATCTCCGCTCAGTCCAGGATTGAATCCAAGGCCTCCACGGCTAGAGTCCAGTGGTCTACCTACTATGCGAGGTGCCGGGGCTAGCAGTGTATTTAACACTCAATTCTTCTAGAATCTACATATGTACATGATGCTCTAAGCCTCCCCTATTCTAACTTCAACTTTTGCTGTTGCACAAGGATAAAAAAAAATACGCGAACTGACTCTAATCAACCCTGCCAGTGGAGTAGAAGAGAGTTTGGCACCTGCAATAATTTAATTTGATAAATAAGTTAAATAAACGAAGGTTTCATGAACATAGTGAGGAATGATGGGGTTGCTCTACCGATTAACAGAATGAAAGTTCTGTCCAAAATAACAATATGATTTATTAAGACCAAACACAAAATAATAAACAAAAACACATGAAATATTTATAATACATCAAATTGGCTCAAATTGGAGACTCAAACAAACGCTGTGAATGTGAAGTTGTCCCTAAACTAGATTGTGAGGATTATGACGAAGTGGTATGTGCAGCCAATTCCTTGCAACTCAAATCTTAGAGAAAACACATAGCCAACCCAACATTAATTCCTGCTACCCAAGACAGAACAAAGTTAGAAAAAGACGAACAGGAGCGCTCTGCTGAGCTCTGATTATCACCTAGGAAAATCCCTGTCTGCCGGTGCTGGGGACATACCTTACCAAACTGTCTTCTTAACTGCTAGAACACGATCTGGCGTACCGGAGCTGATGGCTGGTTGCTTCGACGTCCTCGACCGAAAGGCGAGAGCCGACTACCCACAAGAGCACCCGTACAAAAACCGAACACAGAACATTCCCGCCCCCACGACAGTGGCCGTGGTTAAACGTTCCAATCAGCAACTCGGAAACCGGCGGAAAATTCCACTCCATTGCCGGAAAGCTACCATTCCACCAATGGAGATTCTTGGCGCCAATTTCTGCGCCGATCTTGCTACGTCACGGAGCTATGCCCTGAGCAAGCCAATCACAGTTACTATTTTTCAGAAAGTGCGGGAATTTTCCCGCCACAGCTGCCTGGGTACACAAGTCATTCCCACGCCTCGCTGGTAGCCCGCCAGAAAGTGTTTTCGCTAAGTTTCTGCGAAGTAACGGAACCTCTAGCCCAGCCGCTACTTCAGGCACTGCAGGCGTGCCTCTTGACAATGTCGGCGTCTGGAAAGCATTCACTCGACTCCCTCACACCTGTCGGCTTACCCTTTCCAAGTCAACAGAGCCCGCCTGTCACTGGACCACCCGGGTGACGAGAGACACTGCGTGGGAAGTCCGCGTGTGAAGGAATAGCAACTTTCCACCGCATGCAATTAGAGAGGAGAATCGTAAGATAGAAATATGAGAGGGGGCTCATGCCACCTCTCAACTATAGCAACACGGCCGTAGTGCTCAAACACAATACTTAAAATTTAAGAGAAATGGACACTGATTAACATGATACAGAGTAAAGAAATTTAATTTCTCGACATCACAACTTAATGAAAATCTTAGAAGGAAAAATCGTATGAAAGGAAACCGAAGGAACACACCCGGAAGGAAAAATCGTATGAAAGGAAACCGAAGGAACACACCCGGAAGTTCCATATTGCAAACAAATGGTAAAAATGGCGAAGGAGAGAGAAAGATGGCTACATCAACAAGCCGTAACTCTTAGTGTCTGAGGGTGAATTCCCGATCGTTAGCAACAGATTTGATAGACATCTGGAGAATGGTAAGTCCAAAAATGTTCAAATGTGTGTGAATTCCTAAGGGACCAAACTGGTGAGGTCGTCGGTCCCTAGACTTACACAGTACTTAAATTAACTTGTGCTACGAACAACACACAACACACCCATACCCGAGGGAGGACTCGAACCTCCGGCGGGAGGGGCCGCGCAATCCGTGACATGGCGCCTCAAACCGGGCGGCCACTCCACGCGGCATATGCTAAGTGTGGTGTCACCGCCATACACCACACCTGCTAGGTGGTAGCCTTTAAATAAGCTGCGGTCCGTTAGTATACGTCGGACCCGCGTGTCGCCACTATCAGTGATTGCGGACCGAGCGCCGCCACACGGTAGGTCTAGTCTAGAGAGATTCCCTAGCACTCGCCCCAATTGTACAGCCGACTTTGCTAGCGATGGTTCACTGTCTACATACGCTCTCATTTGCAGAGACGACAGTTTAGCTTAGCCTTCAGCTACGTCATTTGCTACGACCTAGCAAGGCGCCATATTCAGTTACTATGAATGTATTCTGAACAGATAATATTGTGAATCATGTACCGTCAAGAGCGCCGTTCATCATTAATGGTTTAAAGTTAAGTATCAAATTAATTACGTCCGCTTTCTGAATTCTAATTCCTTGTCATGTTCCAGACCTCACGTCAGTATAGTTCTTCCCTCCTCACGCCAGCCTGCGTGAACTAAAACACGTGCATTTCGGCCTCCACTAGTAGCACGGTGTTGGCTCTTCTGCCAACACAACAGTAAGTGTGCCTGTGTGTGCAGATATGTGCACTGGCTGTTAAGGTTTTTGGGAAGTGAAGGGGTAGCCCGCAAAATTTCTATATCATCATTAATGATGATGATGATGTAGAGGTCTCATACACCGAGGAGCGTAGGGAATGATGAGGGAGACCCGCACTGCCGACGAGGCAAGGTCGTAGCGGAGGTGGTTTGCCATTGCCTTCCTCCGATCGTAATGGGGATGAATGATAATAATGAAGACAACACAACAACTCCCAGTCACCTCGAGGCAGGGAAAATCCCTGACCCCGCCGTGAATCGAACCCGGAACCCCGTGAGCAGGAAGCGAGAACCCTACCGCAAGACCACGAGCTGCGGACATATCATCATTGAAATATATATAAATTAATCTAACAAAAGACACTAATAACTGACAACGCTGACGTCAACTAAATCCGAGAGAAATTGTACGAAATGATATATACCAGAAAGACAGGGGTTTAACATACCTCCGGACAGCAGATGACCATGTGGCAATAAAGACTGATACATCGACACAGAAACACTGAGTACAAGGTTGTAGGCACTGTTAGATTCTATGAGATGGTCATGAGATAGCGAAGTGCACATATACAGATGGGAGTAGTATCGCGTACACAAGGTATAAAAGGGCAGTGCATTGGTGGGTCTGTCATTTGTACTCAGGTGATTTCATGTGAAATGGTTTCCGACGTGGCCATACGATGTGAATTAAAAGACTTTGAACGCGGATTGTTAGTTGGATCTAGAAGTATTGGGTATCGCATTTTTGGAATCTTTAGGGAATTCAATATTTCGCGATGCACAGTGTCAAGAGTGTGTCAAGAATACCAAATTACAGGCATTACCTCTCACCATGGACAACGCAGTGGCTGACGGCCTGCACTTAATGGCCGAGAGCGGTGGCGTTTGCGTGGGGTTCTCAGTGCTAACAGACGAGCAACACTACGTCAAATAATCGCAGAAATGAATGAGGGACGTACGACGAACGTATCCGTTAGGCCAGTGCGGCGAAATTTGGTGTTAATGAGCTAAAGCTGCAAACGACCGACTCGAGTGTTTTTGCTAACAACACGAGATCGCCTGCAGCGCCTCTCCTGGGCTCTTGACCATATCGGTTGGACCCTAGACGACTGGAAAATCGTGGCCTTGTCAGATGAGTCCAGATTTCAGCTGGTGAGAGCTGATGGTAGGGTTCGAGTGTGGCGAAGACCCCACGAAGCCATGGACCCAAGCTGGTAACAAGGCACTGTGCTACCTGGTGGGGTCTCCATAATTGTATGGGTTGTGTTTACATGAAATAGATTGGGTTCTTTGGTCCAACTGAACCAATCATTGACTGGAAATGGTTATTTTCGGCTACTGGGAGACCATTTGTAGCCATTCATGGAGTTCATATTTCCAGACAACGATGGAATTTTTATGTTTGACAGTGCGCCATGTCACCGGGCCACAGTTGTTCGCGACTGGTTTGAAGAATATTCTAGACGGTTTGAACGAATGATTTGGCCACCCAAATCGCCCGACATGAATCCTATCGAACATTTATGGGACATAATCGAGAGGTCAGTTTGTGTAAAAAATCCTGCACCGGCAATACTCGCAATTATGGACGGCTATAGGGGCAACATGGGTCAATATTTCTGCATGGGACTTCCAAACTACTCGCTGAGTCCGTGCCAAGTCACTTCACTGTTTACTTTTTAGGCAGCCAATATCTGACGAACCTAGAAACATCAATGTCTCAACATAAATAGAAACAGTGTACCCTCAGCTGCAAATCTTATTCCGAAAAGAAAGGAAATCGCTTATGGAGTAACTAAATGGAGCTGATTTGCGGTTATGTAATACACGGGTGCGTGCTGAAAAGTAATGCGTCTGAATTTTTTTTCTGTTATCAATATCGCTTGAAGTATTGTATGCTTTGCATATCATTCGGTCGACTTCCCGCTCCGCTGATGCAAGTTGCATCACTGTGCCGCGAGAAGGCTTCGAATTGTAGCGTGTAAGATGCCAGTGTGTAACGTAACTACGTCGGTGAGTGAGAAATAGCGTGCTGTAGTAGAGTTTCCCATAGCGGAACACGTGCCTCCAATTGAAATCCGTAGAAGGACGAAAGCTGTGTACTGTGATGACTATATTGACATCAGTAATGTGCTATGCTGTGTTGTTCGTGCTGGTAATGAAGGAAACGGTGGTGCTAACCTCAACATATGTGACAGCTCGGAGCGGACGAGCGCTTGCCCCAACCGAGACTCACCGGAATCAGGTTGATGAACTCATCGGAGAAAATCGTTCGATAACGAAGACACAGCACTCAGGAAAATGTGGCATATCGCGAGAGCGTGTACAGGCCACAATTGCAGAACTGCGGTATAGAAAACTGTGTGCAAAGAGGGTACAACGGATGCTCACTCCCGACATGGAAAACAGGCGACTGGACGTCTGTCAGTTACTTCTTTTGCGATTTCTGCGTGAGGGTGACGAGTTCCTTAACAACAGTTTCGTTACTACAGTTTCGTAATTTCTTTTTTTTAAAAATATGGTACCCGTTCTGAGACCATCGCAAAGGATAGAGAATATAGTGTTCATGCCGCTGTGGTTTTAAAACGGAGAGTACTTATGACTTTGTTAGCATATTTCCTCACTAACAAGGAACCTCTTGAGTCGACTCCTAAGGTTCAGTCTTTAGTGGGGCTCATTTCAGAGTGTTGTGTTAATTATTACGACAAGAAAAATATTAGCTGCTAATGACACAATATGCATCAAGAGGGCGACAAAAATGAGTGTCCGGGAGGTGCGGGGTTCAACCTTCTATGTGATGTATGAATTACACTTCACAAAATGAACATCGTCAACATTCAATAAATGTTCAAAACAAACCATTAACTTGCACCATGAACATCAAATAAAAAATGGCGCGTCGCACTGATCACAAAGGTTTGCACCATCAAGATCGAAGGCGAACCCCTTGGGAGTTACAAACCGCGAAGGACGTTCGGCTAAGTATCCACTCTTAAAGAATGCATGTAGACTCAAGCTGGTGTTACAGGATGACGAGAACTGAAGGAATGTTATGGTACGCAACCGAATGCGAAGTAGTCTGTCGTTGAGCTTATCGTGAAACTGGCTATCCTTTAAGGCGTAGATGCAGATACTGCGATAATATGTTTTATAGGCACGGAAAAAACAAACATTCAGAGGATGAATTTTTATAATGGTTCCAGGTGATATGAATTACAATGTCACACACTTTTCAGAAGGGATAATTTGCTATAAAGGAGTACGATTTTTATACGCAGACCAGAAATCAAGAAAAGTAGGTTATTTTGACCAACTATTGTCCAAAAGCAGTGGTCATACCATAGTTGCATACGTCCATTTTCCCACTCTTGCTTTCTATGACGTAAGTATTTCGTACTGCCCTTGCAACATCACGCACACAAGAAAGAATCGCAGGGGCTAGATTACCTCCAACTTCTCGTAGCACAAAAAATAATTTCCTATCCAATCAACCATCCAGATTAACAGTCGGCGTAATTGTATACGAATGCGTAAGGCATTGATGTTAGTTGACCTTGATACAACTCTCTTGGTACCTCTGATTTCCAGGGTTCCTTTCATATGCATTTCCTCTTCAAATCCCGATTGCTCGGACTTGAAAACAAATTCTTTACTTAACTATGGGATAAGTTTGTTTAATTCATCTACAAATTTTCGGGCCGATTAGGCAGTCTTATGTGCATCGTCAAGTTGACACTTTGTTTGAATATTCGTTATCTTACGCTTCCTGTTCTGTAGCGCTAGTCAAAGTTATGCAACAACCCACTGCTTCCCTAGAAATCACTGTACTCTATGTCGCACGTAGTTTGATGTGTATAACGTAGTAGATCACTATCGTCTGCTTTGGATGAACACCACTAGCAATGCAGCACTATTGTGAGCTACTCGTCGACAAAGCAGTTCACCTACGCTTCGTAGCCTCATGCTGTGCTCGCCTATAGATACATCCAGTTCTACGCCTGTTGCCTTTAGCAGCCAGTATTGCGGTTGCATGGTAAACAATATGAGGGGTGTCGCATGCTGTAAACATCATTGGGCTTTTGCGACCTCGCACTAAATGGTTCCTTATGAGATGCTGCCAGGGGATGAAAGTTCCATCAGGAAAAACATAAAAAAGGTTAACTTTAGCCATATGGCACGTGCTTATACTCGCGATTCAGCAACATTGATCTGCTTTGGAAAGTATGATCTGAAAGAAACGTTAGGACAAGAGCAGTTTCTCATCCGTCAGCAGTGAAGTTAGCAACTGCGATACGGACCGGCAGCGGTGTGCTGAAGGTAGAGGTCTACGGCAGCGAAAGCAGTGTGGGGCCTTTATTGACTTTGTAATGCTTCCTACAGCACACAATCCTAAATTTAATAACGTGCCGAAAACCTTCTGCTACAGGAGGCGCTCTTTCACAGCCCACACTAAGGCGACCATGTGGCAATAAAAAAGAAATAACTAGTAATCTTTCTGGACAGAGGGTCACAGGGAATAACTTCAGGGATAAATCGTGCAGTATACTTCTCTCCAGGCGATAACCCTACGTCTAGGGGCTTCAGAAACAGACCTCAAGACTCACCTTCAATCACTAACTTAACCCATATTTCACTCGACGAGCTCTGCCTTATAGGACATTCAAAGTTAGTCAATTAGTGCATGAACGGGCCCCACCTGACCATTAATGGGATCCTCTTCACTAGCTACCAATTAAAATTAACAATGGTTCTTATATTTTAATAATATATTTGTAACTGTAAACTTAAGCAAACTGGGTAAAATATTGGTCAGTCCCACAAGACATGACGCTAATACTATGTAACATCGCCTCTAGCCTTGATAAGGGCGAGATAGGATTCCACAAGTATCTTCAGATAAGCCAGCTGAAGCTACACATTCATGATTAGATACTATAGTGCTATCAAACTACGGGGGTGTTGACTGCTACATTTCACCTGCTGTTCCGAACAGTCTCCGACTTTTTTTTTATAAGTTTAAGATCGGGTGATTAAGCGCGAAAGGCGAAGTGCCCTTGTGGTCACAACAGTGGTCATCTTGAAAGACGGATGTGACCGCAACATACTCCTCGTGAGGATGCAGAAGAAAAGGCAACACTTGATCGCCGGCAATGTTGAAATAAACGTACTGGGTTTTGTCCACGGCAACCTGGATGAGTGGTCGAAGTTGTGGTCTCTCCGAAAACATCTGAAACCAACGTCTGGCCTGAACTGTGTCCTCCACACACTGCGGGCTAAGCGCCTCAATGGGCCGTAGTTGAACTCGATGTCTTGCATAACTGGAAGACATGCCAAATTGTGACCCTTAGGATCGTAATGCACACCTCCGGTCCAGTGTCTGTGTTCTTTGGCTCATTGATGAAGTGAATCTTTACACTGAGGTGACAATGGTCATGGGATACCTCCTAATTTCATGTCTGACCTCCTTTTCCCCGCCGCACTCAGCAAGTGGATGTGGCATGGACTCAACAAGTCGTTGGAAGTCCCTGCAGAAATACTGAGCCGTGCTGCCTCTACAGCCGTCCATAATTGCGAAGGTGTTGCTGGTGCAGGATGTTGTGCACGAGCTGACCTCTCGATTATGTCTCATAAATGTTTGATAGAATTCATGTCGGGCGATCTGGGTGGCAGAATCATTCGCTCAAATCATCCTGAATGTTCTTCAAACCAATCGCGAACAATTGTAGCCCGGTAACATGGTTGGGAACGTGAACTCCAGCAATGGCTGCAGATGGTCTCCAAGTAGCCGAACATATCCATTTACAGTCAATGATCGGTTCAGTTCGATCAGAAGACCCAGTCCATTTCATGTAAATGCAGTCCACACCATTATGAAGCCAGCACCAACTTGCACAGTGCCTTGTTGAGAACTTGGGTCCATGCCTTCATGGGGTCTGTGCCGCACTCGAACCCTATCATCAGCTCTTATCAACTGAAATCGGGATTCAGGCAACGGTTTTCTAGTCTTCTACGATCGGGCTGATATGGTCACGAGCCAAGGAGATTCGAAGTTGTGCTGCTAGGAAAGGCACTCGCGTCGGTCGTCTGCTGCCATAGCCAATTAATGCCACATTTCACCGCGCTGTCCAAACAGATATGTTCATCGTAGTCCCACACTGATGTCCGCTGAAATTTCACGCAGTGTTGCTTGTCTGTTAGCACTGACAACTATACGTCAACTCCGTTGCTCTCGATCAATAAGTGAAGGCCTTCGGCCACTGCGTTGTCCGTGGTAGCGGTAATATCTGAAATTTGATAGTCTCGGCTCACTCCTGACACTGTGGATCGCGGAATATTGAATTCCCGCACGTCTAGGTCCAACTACCATTCCACGTTCTAAGTCTGTTAGTTCCTGTCGTGAGGCCATAATCACGTTGGACACCTTTTCATTCGAACCCCCTGAGCTGAAAGACAGTTCCAGCAATATAACTTGTGTCCGCGATACTACCGCCATCTGTATATGTGCATATCGCTATCCCATGACTTTTGTCACCTAGTGCATGTGGTGTAGGCGGAAATAGTCTCTTTCGAGGTACCCGACTCCAAATGTGCACTGCAACAGTCTTTCAAATGTTGAGTAGACCAGTATCCAATGACAGCAGCATTTCCTGTCGGGCTTGAAACCGATTGTCGGTTACAAGGCCTTACATTCGTCTCCGGTCTATGTCAGTTAGCATGTTTACGAGGTTCCTTGCAGACAGATTAGAAGGTCCGCGTTGTTACGTCAACAAATTGCACAACTTCATTGAGGGTTAGTTATGAGCACGTGCAAACACGGAAGCTTCTTTCTGCCACCCTGTCGTATCTCCACGTTGATCCATCTTGATGGGCTGATTCTGTAACACCGACTGCCACACACATACCACATGGGGTATGTGATCCGTGGATGGTCACTTGAATTTCTCGTTAGAATTCTACATCCTCTACAGCGTTTCAAAGCAACCAATGCTCTCATTTAATCGAATAAGCAATATTTTGTTCTTTACAGATACCGCGAAGACAGTATAGTCCAAGATACAAGGGAGCACTAGTTGCTAACTACTCCTTCAGAATCCAATGTCTTTCCTGCCAATCATCACAACCGAAGTCCTTGTAAAGCCAACAGCTCCACCCCACATGCACTCTCCGCAGAAGCCACAGCGTCGAGTGTTATACTGAGAGAAGTGGAAAGTGCTACACCGTAAACACCTTGACCGCTTGTTACCAAACTGATACTCCAGTACATCCACGCCTGAGGGATGTGTTGATTAAAATTTCGTCCTTACCTGAGATTATTTTCAGTTCAGAAGACAGCTATTCCTACAGATGAAGAACGGTGTGAATACTTGATGGCTATTGGGTTTGTCTAACGTCACTGGGACTTTTCAGGTGGAGATCACAACACAACATTCCCAGAGCACGTGCAGCTTATCGCCATCTATCGGACACTGAGAAAGTCCTGATCTTTGGCATGACTTGGGGGCATTATAATGACAGATTGCAGAGGCAGCTGGCTGTAGTGAAATGACTGGAGAGCAAGTGATGAAAGTGACGGGATGGACTCTGGCAAGAGGAGTAGGCACAGATCCTTCCAGAAGTCCTATACCACGAGATGGTCATATGATTGTTCGATTGGCTCTGAGGAATATGCAGATGACAAAAGCGGAATTCCAGGTAGATGTTCCAGACTGATACAGTGTCACCACGAACCGACGGAAACAAATGATTGGAAGCTGATATATGATCTTGAGTTGCCACGAGTCGTTCGCCAATGACACCCAGAGGCTTGCCTGGTACAGAGCCAGAGTCGATAGAGACACTGCGTGGCACCCTGGGCGGTTCAACGCTGAGTCTCAATTCTGTCTGTTGCCGTCAGATCGACAACGACCTCTTGTAAACGAGTTGGTGGAAGGTCACAGATATGGCAATATGGCTGATGTGGTAATTGTTGATGGGAGGCTGAACGCTACTACTGGAAGTTAGAATGCGAATGCACGAATCTCCCCTCCCTTTATACCGAATGTACCCCACTCCCAGGACTTAAACGTCTTTAGTTATGAGCTTCTAACGGTGAACTGTCGAACTGCATCTGATTGGAAGACCAAAACCGTTTCAATAATTCACTTAGTCCAGTTCAGTCTCCAGTTCCGATTCTCCCCTCCCTTGACGCTTGTTTAGACTTACTACTAGGCTTTTTACACATTATTTATCCTGTAGCTAAGTATTTTATTTTCATCTTAAGAATTAAAATTGTGAGTTATTAAATAAGACGCTAACGGTCTTGCCGCAATAGTAACACCGGTTCCCGTCAGATCACCGAAGTTAAGCGCTGTTGGGCTTGGCTAGCATTTAGATGGGCGACCGTTCGGGTCTGCCGAGAGATGTTCGCAAGCGAGGTATGCTCAGCCCATTGAGACCAATTGAGGAGCTGCTTCAATGAGAAGTAGCGGCTCCGGTCACGAAAACTGACATCGGCCAGGAGAGCAGTGTGCGAATTACATACTCCTACATATCCGCATCCAATGAAGCCTCTCGTCTGAGGATGACACGGCGGTCGGTCGGTACCGTTGGTCCTTCCGAGGCCTATTCGGACGGTGAGTTTCATTAAATAAGAACGAGATTTTTTCCTTTTTCTAGAAAAAGCAGATCAACGCTCCTTGTGACAATGAGAATAATTTAATCTCTGGTGGTTCCCACTACCCAGGTTCCCAAGTAAAGATCTGGGGTAACATTGGCAGTGCTCAGCGCATCATAACGAAAATATTGCATGCAGAAAGTTCTTAGAAATATGCACACTAGGTTTGCTCCTAAAGGTCATTCAGTTTCTGTGCTCAATAAAATGTTTCTTTTGATTTATTAGTTTGAGGTTGCTCCTATTTATTGCTGACCTTATTTATTGGTACTTAAACGATAAAAATGAACTATGTAGTTCATTTGAACTAGTTCAACGAACAATATTAGCCTTTCAGGAGTCTTGCGGTAGGGGATGCTTTGCACATCAGTATCAGCAACAGTTGTGAAATGTAGTTACTGGCATATACTGTAAAAACCGTGGTTTCTTAACAGTGATAGGAATGTGTGTAGTTTGGAATGATAAGACGCATTCAAGCATGATGGAATTATACTTGTACCTAAAACGCTTCCTATAAAATATAAATTTATTTGTAAGCAAAGGAGACATTCGAGCTTACCTTCCTGGAAGATTTTTTCACGCAATCTTTAACGACATAAAACTAAATCTAGTGTATGATATTTATTGTACCACACGATATGTGGCCATTCTTTGTATCTGCTCGATAATGATCGTTTGATTGACAGCTATCTTTCGACCCCGTGCAATGTTCAAATACAAACAAAATAAGTCTGTTGTCGCTAAACAGTTCAGCACTAGTGCTCAGCACGTGAAGCAAGGCGTGTCACTTGATGGCTGATCCTGCGTGTCTAAGCTACTTTACTTTTTATGTGCTGCTAAACTTCGACTTTCAACTATATCAGCGCTGGGGATTTACTTGCATCAATTATGAACGCCTAATATTTATGTCAAGTCGAAACCTGTAGAGATATGACAGGATGTTGCTACAATCTTGCCATGATAACAAACTGCTGCAGATAACAGCATCATCCGTTAGAAACCCAAGTTAAAAACGCGTATTAACTTCTAATCAGTAATATCTACACTGCCTTGGAGTATGACTCTGATCCCTGAACGTCGAACAACAGATTCCCGCCGTTCGTATCGTTCGCCGTATTATAATTAGGCATAAAGTTTCCATCTTTCTGTGAGTGATTATCTACTCATTTCTGGCTATAAACCGTATTCCATTTACTGCATTGTTGTCTGAAATAGGGAACTATTATACCAATACAGTATTGGAATACTTCTTTACAATATGTATATGTGGTGTCTGTTCTTTTGGACATCTCCGAAAGAGCAGACGCCATTTTGATCCAGTAGCCACTATGAATTGAGACACAAAGGAATTACAGACATTGGCTGCAATCGGGCATTGATTTAAATCGGTGGGGAAAGTTAAAAATTTGTGCTAGACTGGGATTCGAACCCGAGTCAGCAGCTTACCTCTGCAGATGCGCTGACCACTGCGCCATCTGGACGTAGTGATTTGCATCTGCATCTACATCTACATGAATACTCTGCAAATCACATTTAAGTGCCTGGCAGAGGGTTCATCGAACTACCTTCACAATTCTCTATTATTCCAACCTCGTATAGCGCGCGGAAAGAATGAACGCCTATATCTTTCCGTACGATCTCTGATTTCCCTTATTCTATCGTGGTGATCGTTTCTCCCTATGTAGGTCGGTGTCAACAAAATGTTTTCGCATTTGGAGGAGGAAGTTGGTGATTGCCATTTCGTGAGAAGATTCCGTCGCAACGAAAAACGCCTTTCTTTTAATGATTTCCTGCCCAAATCCTGTATCATTTCTGTGACACTCTCTCCCATATTTCGCGATAATACAAAACGTACAGCCTTTCTTTGAACTTTTTCGATGTACTCCGTCAGTCCCATCTGGTAAGGATCCACATCGCGCAGCAGTATTCTGAAAGAAGACGGACAAGCGTAGTGTAGGCAGTCTCCTTAGTAGGTCTGTTACATTTTCTAAGTGTTCTGCCAATAAAACGCAGTCTTTGGTTAGCCTTCCCCACAACATTTTCTATGTGTTCTTTCCAATTTAAGTTGTTCGTAATTGTAATACCTAGGTATTTAGTTGAATTTACGGCTTTTAGATTAGACTGATTTATCGCGTAACCGAAGTTTAACGAGTTACTTTTAGCACTCACGTGGATGACGTCACACTTTTCGTTATTTAGGATCAACTGCCACTTTTCACACCATTCAGATATTTTTTCTAAATCGTTTTGCAGTTTCTTTTGATCTTCTGATGACTTTATTAGTCGATAAAAGACAGCGTCATCTGCAAACAACCGAAGACGGCTGCTCAGATTGTCTCACAAGTCGTTCATAAGGAACAGCAAAGGAACTATAACACTTCCTTGGGGAACGCCAGAAATCACTTCTGCTCTACTCGATGACTTTCCGACAATTACTACAAACTGTGACCTCTCTGACAGGAAATCACAAATCCAGTCACATAACTGGGACGATATTCTATAAGCACGCAATTTCACTACGAGCCGCGTGTGGTACAGTGTCAAAAGCCTTCCGGAAATCCAGAAATACGGAATCGATCTGAAATCCCATGTCAATAGCACTCAATACTTCATGTGAATAAGGAGCTAGTTGTGTTTCACAGGAACGATGTTTCCTAAACCCATCGCAACTGCGTGGACTACCCTAATACGCCTCCCATCACACCCAAATTCTCAACCTTTCCACACACAACTGATGTAGTATCCCTTGCTCAGAATGAATATATATATAACATTAAGGCGAAGACCTCTCTAGTGCGGGTACACACCAGGCTCTAACTATTACGGGAATCGGCGACGAGATGCCGCGAGTAATGAGGATAATGGGCAAGTGGCGCTACATTAGTAGTGTGTGGATAAGTTGACAATTTGGGTCTGACAGGCGGCGTGCTAGGGTAGACGTGCAGTTTTGATGACCATTGTGTCCGGATGGCGCAGTGATCAGCGCATCTGCCTAGTAAGGAGGAGACCCGGGTACGAATCCCAGTCCAGCACAAATTTTCAACTTTCCCTATTGATTTAAATTAATATCCGATCACCGGCCGGTGTGGCCGAGCGGTTCTAGGCGCTTCAGTCCGGAAGCACGCTGCTGCTACGGTCACAAGTTCGAATCTTGCCTCGGGCATGGATGTGTGTGATGTCCTTAGGTTAGTTAGGTTTAAGTAGTTCTAAGTCTAGGGGACTGATGACCTCAGATGTTAAGTCCCATAGTGCTTAGGGCCATTTGAACCAGTGTCTACAATTCCTTTCTGTCGTACTTCATTAGAAATTGCGCGGGCTGTTGTTGTAATTGGTACGCATCCGAAGATAGGTTTCATGCAGCTCTCCATGCTAGACTACCCTTCCCAAGTACCTCCATCTCAGCATAACTATTACAGCCTACATCCATCTCAAAAACTGCTTACTGCCTCCCTCTCCTCTCTTTGGTTAGTAATGTTGGTCCATAAAGATCTTTTCTCGCCGCCACTACTCAGTAGCTCTTCATTGGTTATCCCATGCACATATCTTATCTTCAGCATAATTCTGTAGCAGCACAGTTCAAATGCTTCTATACCCTTCTAGTCAGTACTGTTTGTCGTCACTTTCATACAAGGTTGCATTAAAGGCAAATACTGACAGAAAAGATTTCCTACCACTTGAATTCGTATTCGATGGTAAAATGTTTTTCTTTTTCAAAAATTTTTTCCTTTCTATATCCATTGTGCATATTATACCCTTCCTGCTTCAGCCATCGTCAGCTATTTTGCTACTCGTATAGCACATCTTATTTCCTACCCGCCAGGTTAGCTGAGAGCGCTAACGCGCTGCTTCCTTGGCTCGGGTAGGCGCGCCGGCCGCGGATCTAATCCGCCCAGCGGATTAACGACGACGGCCGGTGTGCCAGCCAGCCTGGATGTGGTTTTTAGGCGGTTTTCCATATCCTCCTAGGTGAATACCTGGCTGGTCCCCACGCACCGCCTCAGTTACACGACTCGCAGATATTTGAAACACATCACACTATTTCACGATTTACACTAGATGCAGAGAGCTGGGGTACACTAATTCCGTCCCGGGGGGGGGGGGGGGGGGAAGAAGGGGTATGGGGTGGCGGCAGGAAGGGCATCCGGCCACCCCTTACACTTAACCATGCCAAATCCGTACTCAACCCTGCCGACCCTGCGCACAATGCTGGATAAAGGCGGTAGCAAAAGAAAGAAAGAAAAGAAATAGCACATCTTATTTCCTACTTTCAGTGTGACATTTTCTAACCTAAGTCTCTTAGCATCACCTTATTTAATTCGTCTACCCCTTTTCAAGACAATAATCATTCAACTGAATTGATATCGCAAGGGTTTTGTTGTTCTACAGCTTTGCAGGCCCCCTCTACCAATTTCTAATTTGCTAGTTTGCACCTTCTGTCAATTTAACTTTTCAAACCTCTTATTCTCGTTTGCCTGATTCAGCTGCTGCGTATTTTTATCTTCTCCTTTCATCAATTAAATTCAGTATCTCTTGTGTTATTCATGGATTCTGCTATGTCTTGTCTTATTGCCTTGCTGCTGCTCTGCTTCCTTCACTACTTCATCTCCCATTAGTTCCTATGGCATGAAGATCAATGCCACTGTAGAGTAATATGACAATATGAAAAGAAGGGACGAAAGTCTTGAATGTATACAGATTTAGATTTTGATCAGCATATAATTAAGTATAGCTAGTGCTGGATGTAGTTATTTCTTAATCACTTGTGATACGGCTGGTCCCGGCGGAGGTTCGAGTCCTCCCTCGGGCATGGGTACGTGTGTTTGTCCTTAGGATAATTTAGGTGAAATACTGCGTAACCTTAGGGACTGATGACCTTAGCAGTTAAGTCCTATAAGATTTCACACACGTTTGAACATTTGAACTTGTGATAATTTCGTGAGAGTAACGTGCAATTTGCTACAGTCGCAGGTTCGAATGATGCCTCGGGCATGGATGTGTGTGATGTCCCTAGGTTAGTTAGGTTTAAGTAGTGCTAAGTTCTAGGAGACTGATGACCACAGATGTTAAGTCCCATAGTGCTCAGAGCCATTTGAACCATTTTAACGTGCAATTCACAGACCTCCAGTTGTATAAATAGGATGTGCTGTTCAAAATGGAAGCAGCTTCCCGTATCTGCAATGTGGAATACTTCTAGGATTTAATTCGGCAAATATATATATATTGCCAACGGCCTTGCCGCAATGGTAACACCGGTTTCCGTCAGATCATCGAAGTTAAGCGCTGTCGGGTTTGCAAGAACTTGGATGGGTGACCATACGGCTCTGTCGAGCGCTGTAGGCAAGCAGGATGCACTCAGCCCTTGTGAGGCTAATTGAGGAGCTACTTGATTCAGAAGTAGTCACGAAAGTTGACAACGGTCAGGAGAGCGGTGTGCTGACCACATGCTTCTCTATATGCGCATCCAGTGACGCGTATCGTTTGAGTGTGACACGGAGGTCGGTCGGTACCGTTGAGCTGTGCAAGACCTGTTCGAACGGAGTTTTTAAAACATATACATTGAAGGGCGTTGGAGAGAGGCTGTAGCCTTGGCGTTCTCCTCGATTAATTATAATTTCTTCCGTTAACTTATGCCCCAAATCTATAACAATACTCCATAACTGTCCCCTGTGTATCACACGAAAAGCTTCTACAGAATCAAAGGAGATATAGGTTTTTAAGTAAAATCTTCTTCTTAAAAATGGAGTCGGTAATGTTTAGAATACAGAAAGACAAGAGCAAACGACCAGTGGTCTGAAATTAGGAAGGTGGAATGTGAGAAGTATCACAGATAAGAATGAGCTGTCTCGGAAAGAAATCGATGTTACTGTAAATATAGAAACAAAATAACGTTTTAGTCTGTACCTTTGGGTCGAAGCACACCAGCAATACTGCATGTCAGAGCTTGCCTCACCCAATTCCCATAAATATGAGCCAGTGGTTTGTGGGTGTGGAGCATCCTAGATGTATCCCGACGATTTAGGATCAAGCGAAACTTGTGACCAGGTCATCAAAGTGAGTTCACAATCATGCTCCTCAAACCACTGTAGGACGATTCTGGTCTTGTGACATGGAGAGTTAACCTGCTGGAAGATGTCATCACTTTCCGGATAGACATCAAGCATGAAGGGATCCAGCTGGACTCTAATAATGCCCACGTCGCCCACATCTGTCATGATGCCTCAAATTGGTATCACAGGTGCCATGGCACCCTCGGTGAACGTCCCCAATAGCGCATTAGTATCCCTACTAGCCTCTGTCTGTAGTGTAATGGATGTTTCAAGCAGCCATTTGTCTGCATCACGGTGTATCTGGATACGACCATCAATCTGGTGTTAAAAGAATTGTGATTTATCCGACCAGGAGACACGGTTCCATTGCGTCATGGTCCACTCTCGATGATCCGTTCCCACTGTAATCGTAATTCATGATGTCGTTAGGTCGACATGGGAGTTTGTAGGGGGCGTCTCCTACAGAACCCCATATTCTACAGTGCACGCTGAAAGGTGTACTCTGAATCACTTGTGCCTGCAGCGGCATTGTCACCTGTCGTTAGATCTGCCTCACAGAGCCGCCTATCCTGCTTTACAGAGCAGGCAGGCCTCCGATCTCCACGTTCTGAGGTGTGGTGTGGACGTCCAGTACCTGGTCGCACACTCGTAGTTTCACCATCCTCCAACCACAACTGTATATGTTCATGACAGTAGCACACGAACAGTCCACCAACTTCCCCATTCCGAGATGCTCATTCCCATGCACTGCGCAGTAACAACTTGCCCATTGTTAAAATCGCTTATGCTAGAGGATTTCCCATTCGACCGTGTCGTCGTTAGAAAGGTTCCCCAGTCTGCCCGCAACGGCGCGAGGCGGCATTCAATCTCGCGATATTTTGTCTCATCAGTGTATCTATGCCTACAATTCTTTTCAAACTACTTTTTTATTTTATCAGGATTGGCTGAGAATTGGTGTTTGTATGTGTTCGTCCGTTATCACTTGTTTGTTCTCTGCAGTTGTTTTCTGGATGTGGTAATTTTCCTGTATTGGGATAAGGTGTTTATCGTGGCTATTTGTCTTGATGATTTTCATGCTTTGTTCTTTGTTGGATGGTTGGTGGCTGTGGTGTTTTGAATGCTCTGCAAAATGTGAAATGAACTATTTCTTACTTCCAACAACTGATGTGTTCTTTGTAACATGTTTTAAAGTTTATGCACACCATTTCCAAATATATTGCATATAACTCTGACAGTCAAGTTTTTATATTCCTGCTCTCTGGAATTTGCCTCTCTTGACTGTTGGTTAGCTTAAGTTTCTTTGGCGGGTTTTCATTGTTTTATATACTATATGGAGACCTTCTCTCTTTAGTATATTGGACACTCTATGTGTTACTTTATGTGCGAAAGTAACGATATAACATGTCCTTCGTTTCTGTGTGGTGGTTGTTTTGTATCCGAGTTTTAATTTTTGGGTTCAGTCCGTGTACTCTGTGGGTTTCATAACCATTGTTCCTATCTATTTTTGGGATGGTATTCATTTCATTTTCATAATTTCTCTTGTTGAGAGAAATTCTGTTTATTCTACATAACGTGTGCCTTAGTTCAGCTAGTTTCTGGTTGTGGGGCTAGTCGGATGAGGAGTATATTACTGAGTCTCGGATTGTTCGTTTTTGTGTATATCTTGAAAGAATGTTTTCGATGTTATGTTGTGTCAATATAATTTATTTGTTCTTCGTTTTCTATTTCAAGCGTGAAATATTTTTGCTCTTATGTGCTTATCGATTTCTGAGTGAAGTACATGTACTTTTGTGTTGGCTTATCTACCAAACAAATAATGTATTCCATACATCTGTGTCAATTTTTTATTTTAAATCTTTCATCAGTGGCTATCTTTTCAGATATCTAGCTTTCGAAATGACAGCTAAAAACGTTTCTAAGGTTCCTTACATCGGGGCTCTCATGGCCAGCTCATCACGCTGTAGATAATATTCCTGCAGAAACTGGAAGTAGTTTTCTTCATTTAGCATTTTGAGCATACTTGTTATTTCTCTTGTTGCGTCGATAGCCGAGTTGTTGTATGATGGGAAAATGTGCTGTATGATTTCTACTGTTTCCGTGATGGAGATGGAAGTGTACAAGTTTTGAATATCGAATGAAATCCGTGATGCTGTGTGTATGATATCTGCGTTCTGTATACGTTCTATTAGGTCCCATGCGCTTTTCACTGTTCGCGCGCAATTGAGGATGGCAGGACAACAAATATTAAGAATGGTATGCTGGTATGTTGCTTCTGTACAACAAGGTTAGACAAAGTAGGAGAACAGCTGGCGAGCATAATCAACACTTGACCGTCACCAGAGCTGATAAGACATTGTGGGACAGATATGGATTTCTCATCTACAGCTTCATCTGTATGGTTGCTCTGTAATTCACACTTAAGAGCTCGGAAGAGGGTACAATCAAGTCATATTTCTATCATCGTTTTGTTCTGAAACTGTAACAGTCACAGTTTAAATTATGGTATTTTAGATCAGCATATCAAGCAAATAATTATTCTTCATAAATGCACTGACGTGTTTCGGCATTATGTTTGCTATCATCAGTGAGAATTTTTGTTCGAAACAAAACCACGTTATATTTTATAATTACTGGAAAGAACGTTAAGCCTGAAAAATTAGGTATAAAATATCTTTACGTCTAATTTTTGTTCCAATAATTGCTACTTAAAACAGGTTTATATTTTACGGACCTGAATAAAAATACCCTCTGATGATGGCACAGATGTGCCGAAGGATTTTTCGGCACTAAAAAGGATAGATGTTTGCATAACAGGTGGAACTGACTTCTCATAAACATATCTCTACCGTTCCACTCTCAAATATCACGTGATATAAATGTATACCTAACACTTTCCGAGTGGGGTCCGCCTACGCTTATTTTATCGCGATGCCGTGCCTCCCTCTGTAAGTAAGGGGCAAATAATGTTTCGGAATTCATAGGACATAAATGTCGCTTGAAACTCCACGATAAAAAAAAGTGTGTTTGTTTTAATGATTGCGTGTCCAGGTTGCTTATCATATCCGTGGCACTCTCCTGTCTATCGTAACAACACCAAACGAGTCACCCTTCTTCGAATTTTTTCGATGTCTTCTGTAAATCCTATCTGGTAGGGATCCTGTACTGCTCAGCCTCGTCCAATGCGAGCACTTTGTGTAGTCGAACTCTTTAAGTGTTCTGCCAGTAAAGGGCAATCTTTGGTTCACCCTTTCCTACAACGTTCTCTATTTGACCATTCCAATTTGGGTTGTTTCTAACTGTAGTCACTACATATTTATTTTTGAAAGAAATAAGCTTCCTGCGTCGGGTATTATTTATTTCCATTTTAATTTTATTTTTCATACTACGTCGTTTCGGCTGTGTAGCTATTCTCGAGTACAATGTTTAATCTGTTGGCTAACATCTATATGCAAAATAAAAATAAAATGGAAATAAATAACAGCCGATGTAGGAAACTCATTTCTTTCAAAAGATTTATCACGGCTGTGAATCCTGGTGCAGTTAAATTACTAGAAATTTAATTGAACGAGTAACTCTAAATTTACCTCATTCATCATGTAACAGAAATTCAAATACACACCAAATACTCTAGAGGAGGGCCTCATAATTTTTATCGTACAGAGTGAATTGCAACTTTTCCCGCCATTCACATACATTGTGAATTCAATTACACACCAAATACTCTTGTGGATGACCTCATAGTTTTTATTGCGCAGAGTGAATTGCAACTTTTCGCACCATTCTCATATAATCTTATAAGTGAGTAGTCCATTTGTGAAACCAGCTGTGTGCATAAAATCACGAAATTGAGATATTGGTATCCCATGTTGCTTTATGATGCTGGTTTCTAATTTGTCTACGTTTCAGATGCCTAAACAAGGTGTAATAGCTGTAAGTTTCAACTAAAAAACTGCGAACAGCTGCAAAATTTGCTACATGCTTGTCATTATGGAATATGGATGCAGAGCCTGCTAAATTCACAGGCCAATGTTTGCGTTTACAAAACCTGCTATATGTATATTAACTAACATGGCCGTCCCACGGGTGGAGTTGCAAAACCTGCTATTATCCTTTCGGTAGGAAAAGCATTGCACTCCTCTCTGTCAAAGAAAATAATGATAAAACGTTTATTTCTTTCGTTGACAGTTAGGTTGGATTTACTGCATAGTGTAGAGATTCAGCTGTGAAATTTTACTTGGAATTTTTACACTCACGCGCCAGTTTCTCTGAGTTCATTGATGTTGTTTAGGCCTACAAGCTGACGTCTCGTTCCTACAGAGGTTTTCAGTGATACCTGTGTAAAGTGGAGGAAGATAATATGTCAAGGGAAAATACCGGCAGTGATAGTGATACAGAATTTATTGCAGACATGGAAAAGAAACACAGCCAAAGTTTCAAGGTATGTTTGTCAGATTTTATTAGAATTAATTTACGTTCCGCTACTATTTTGCTGTCTAACCAGAAATACTACATGCGCCTATAAGAATTATAGTCTATGTTTAACTTCCTTGTATGTCAGCTGTCGGTTTTTAATTATTATTTTTGATCTTCAGTTGTCTTCATTAGGTGATAAACGACAACATCACCTGTAAACGATCTAGGTAGGCTACTCGCATTTTCTCGTTAATTGTTTACATATACTGCTAGTCTTAATACAGCAACTCCAGGAAGGGCAGCATATGAAATTTTACTTATTTTGCGTATGCAGTATACGAGGAAGAACAGGTGATTAAATTTGTAGAGGATCTGGGGGTATATAGCGTCCAACATACAGCAAACATAGCTGATAAGACTGACAGCAACAATAGCTCTATCCCGGTTGGGTATCGAGTTGAGCTGATCATGCAGGTTCATTATTCTATATTAGACATAATCAGTCGCAGTGACTTACTAGTGGTGGCGTAACAGACTGTCCGCAAACGTGATGTTTCATTGGTGGTGGATATGTGACAAATCTGGAGAACGTGCTTGTCAGCAGAACACCCTCCAAATAGAAGCAGGTCGTGGCAGTGCGTGCAACATACGATATTGCGTTATCCTAGAAGATCAGGCACAGTCACACTACTTAAGACGTCAGCCATACACTGATGTGACAAAAGTCATCAGGTACATCCTAATATCGTGTCGGACTTCCTTTTGGTGGGCATAGTGTGTCAACTCGACGTGGCATTGACTGAACAAGTCGTTGGAAGTACCCTGCTAAAATACTGAGCCTTACTGTTTCTATAGGCGTCCATAATTGCGAGAGTGTTGCCGGAGCAGGATTTTGCGCACGAACTGACCTATATTACGTCCCACGAATGGGATTGATGTCGGGTGATCTGGGTGGCTAAAACATTCGCTCGAATTGTCCAAAATGTTCTTCAAATCAGTCGCGAGAAATTGTGACCCCGTGACATGGTGCATTAGCACCCATAAAAATTCCATCGTTCTTTGGCAATATGAAGTCCTTGAATGGCTGCAAATGGTCTCCAAGTAGCCGAAAATAACAATTTCCAGTCAGTGATCGGTTCAATTGGACAAGAGGAACCAGTCTATTCCATGTAAGCACAGTGCACACCATTATGAAGCCACCACCAAGCCTTGTTAACAACTTGGGTATTGAGTTGAGCTGATCTTGCAGGTTCATTATTCTATTCATTATTATTATTCATCATATGCGTATGATGTCTGACATGCCTTCGTGGGGTATGAGCCACACTAGAACGCTACCATCAGCCCTTACTAACTGAAACGGGGACTCATCTGATCAAGTCACGGTTTTCCAGTCGTCTGGGGTCCTACCGATATGGTCACAAGACAAAGAGAGGGACTGCAGGCGACGTCGTGCTGTTATCAAAGGCAGGACACGTTCACCGTACATGTCACATTGACTTCTGCGGTTATTTGACGCGATGTTGCTTGTCTGTCCCTCGGTCGTTAAGTGAAGCCGTCGGCCACTGCGTTCTCCGTAGTGAGAGGTAATGCCTGAAATTTGGTATGCTCGGCACACTCTTGACACTGTGGATCTCGGAATATTGAATTCCCTCGCGATTTTAGAAATGGAGTATCCCATGCATCTACCTCCAGTTACCTTTCCCCGTTCAAAGTCTGTTAACTCCTGTCGTGCGCCGGTAATCACGCTGGAGACCTTTTCACATGAATCACGCGAGTACAAATGACAGCTCCGCCAATGCACAGCCCTTTTAGACCTAATGTACATAATATTACCGTCATCTGTATATGTGCATATCGCTGTCCCATGACTTATCACCTGAGTGTATAACGACTGCTATCCACATTACCGGTTGTCCAAATCAGAGGCTATCGCGTTGTGTGGACTACCCAGTGGTACCCCCGCCAATACGCCAGGAACTGGGTCCGTATGACAGTCAAGAACGCAGTCTCACACTGGAGCCTCCATACATGGATATGTCCATCATGATGCTGTGTGCAGAACTGGTCTCATCTGAAAAGACGACGTGGAGGCACTCTTGACTCCAGTGTTGTTGGTACGCCACTGTCGTATTACCTTTCTCCCTTGCCGCGTCGAGTGAAGCCAAAACCAAGGTCGCCGTTCTGGCAGTTCCTGGTGCTCAAGACGTTTTCACGTTGATCGTGTGAGTGCTTTTCTTGCTGTAAACAAGTCCATTTTCTGACTCGAGGTACGTGTCATGGCTGCGTGATCCTGCACGATACACGATACTTCGAGAAGCAGTCAGATTATTGTGACCACCTGTAAAAAGCCTGAATAACCACCTTTTGCAGTACGGACATGCAGTGAGGTTCTGGAAGGTACCTACAGGGGAGCCATGCCGACCCCAGTGCCTTGGCCAGTTGCGCTAGATATCTCAGATGAGGATCCAGCCCGATCGACGTAGCTCCATAGATTCTGGACTGGATTTAAATCGGGGGAGTATGGATAGCTCATTCTGGTGCACTTCGAACCATGGACAAACAATGCACGCTGTGTGACAAGTTTCATTGTCCTGCTGGTAGATGCCATTGTGTCTAGGGAAAAACAAACTGCGTGTAGGTGTTGACATGGTCCCCAAGGACTTTTGTTCATCCATTGTGCCTTGCAGTACGACCAGATCACCCAGGGAATGACACGAAACATTCCCCAGCCGACGATTTTTGCAGAGCCATGCACGCCACCGGCCATCTGCCCGGTGGAGCATAAAAAGTGATTCATCTGATAAGGCCACCTGTCGTAAAACCCAGCCTTTGTCCTCGGTGAACGGCAGTCAGCGTGGGTGCATGAACCAGGCCCCTGTTGCGGAGGTCCATACGCAGCGTCCGCTGAACGGCCGGTTAGAAGACACTGTCGGTAGCCTCTTGGTTCATGTGGGCGGTTGGTTCCTTAACAGCTGCACGTCTGCTCACCTGTACCCATCTCCGCTGACGTCGTTCACGCCATTATCTATGACCCGTGGTAAACTACAGTTGCCTCGACGCTGGTTTTGAATAGCGCCATTTTGCCATGCACGGTATACTTTAACCACTGCGACATCCTAACAGTTTACAAACTAAGCCGTTTCGGAAATGCTTCCACCTCTGGTCCGAAAGCCAATGATCATGCCCATTTGGATATCAGACAAATCGCCCCGTTTGCGTGTTACAACAACGACTGCACTGTTTTCCGCGTTCCCGACACTCTTTATATATCATCCACTGCTAGTCCTGCCACCTGTCATCTGTGAGTGGTTAATGCACTTTGACGTGCAACACAGACAGTGGTCACATTAATTTGCGGTTGCGCTCATGATTTACATATCCAAGCACGTATGGGAACAGTGTTTAAATGGGAGTACATTTCAGTGGTCACAAGCTGTTTTTTCAGTCGTATTTTTCCTGTATAACAAAAGCCTTAAAATAGCTTTGAAGTTTGTCCTAAAATCGTCTTTTATATTGTGCTACCATATGGTGGACAGTTTACCCAAAAGCAGCTCATACAACACATCCATGCCTTACTAATTGAAATGAATCCACGTGGTCGTGGAGGTATAGTGTTTGAAACACCTAGTGGAAAGTATAATACATCATCTGAACTCCGCCATTGCCGGTCCCAAGCCCGGATCCTCATCTTACAAGTGATGAGGGAGGAGGAGGGGGAGGAGTAACAACCTCGTAAAAAAACCTGGGTCCATCTGGCTCCGGATGGTAGCACCCTGTGAGGGCCCCTGCCTAGGGTTACGGGTGAAAACCGGTCAACGGTCTCATAGGCGGATGAGGAATTTTTAACTCCCAACGGCTGAGAGAGCGGAGGAACCAAAAATCTATAACTGCAAGCGTCTGTACCCAGATTGGGTGGCTTGTGGGCAGCGTCTGTTCCTCATGTTAGAGGCGGTTGTTTCAAGAAAACCTTCTAACGCTAACAACGTTAGTCGTATTCCTGGTAGGTTACGCAAGTAATCTCCCCAACTTTGAAGAATTTCAACAGTTACAATCTTAACGCATGATGAAAATGTCTTTCAATAACGAAACTACCCCAGGTGGCCAATCCACCGTCGGCAACGACGCAAGCAGACCCATGGATTCTGGGGAGCCTGCAAAACCATGCAAATCCAACAATATTAAACCCAGAAAAATCTTCAACATAGCAACTCTCAACATAAACTCCCTTCTCAAAGTGGGAAAACTTAAGCACCTTACAGACCAGTTACACCCGGAAGGCATACAAATTGTGGCGCTACAAGAAACTCGCTTCACTGATGAAAACACATTTGAATCAAACAAATTCAGAATATTTGAAGGAAAACCTGGAAAAATTGTAATGAAGAAATGCCCTCAGCTTGGCACAGCTTTTGCTGTAAACACAAAAATTCTGAACTCTGTCGAACATTTTTGGTCAACATCATCGAGAACATCTTTCCTCACTTTTCGATGTGCAAATAAAAAATACACATTAATTAATGTTCACGCTCCCACAAATGACAAAAATAATGCTAAAAATAGGGAAGAAACAGATGAATTCTGGGAAAACCTTAAGGATCATATATCAGAAATCCCAGAAAACAATGCAAAAATACTTCTAGGAGATTTTAACGCTCAGATTGGAAAAGAAAAGAAATTCCGCGATATTGTCGGCAACTTTCCCGCACACAAACGAACTAACAAAAATGGAGAAAGGTTAATTATGCTCTGTAAGCAGTTTAAACTCAAGCTAATGTCAACACGTTTTAAACATCTTCCCAGAAAACAAAAAACCTGGGTATCTCCGATAAAGAGTATCGGAGAATTTCAAATAGATCACGTTGCCATCTCCTCCAAATGTGAAAAAGAAATATTGAACACACGTGTCCGAAAATCTCTAAACCTCGACTCCGATCACTATCTCACGAAAATAAAAACTAAACTGATCCCACAAAACAAATAGAAAAGCAGAAACGGTGAATATAAAAACATAAATAAAATAAATTTTGATCTTACAACCCTGAGAAATTACAACCTTAAGTCCAACTCTAACCTCAAGGATTTTCAGAAAAAACTAAAGACATTCTCCCCTTCACAAAACCTCCAAGAATTTCAGAACAACTTGATTGAGACAACAGAAACAACCTTTCCAAAAAAGAGCAAACCGAGACACCCGTGATGGGACAGCAACTGTAATGAAGTTCTGCATGAAAGACTTAAAGCCTGGAAAAAGTGGAACTCACATAAAACAGAAAACAACCTTGATGAATTTAAGCAAGCCAGAAAGAATGCCTCGAAAACTATTCGCAACACCAAGAGACAATATGAAAAACAACAACTGGACTCAATCGAAGAGAATTTCAAGAAATGCAACACGGCAGCTTGGTACAAAACATACAACCAGAAACTCCGAGGATACCAGTCCCCTTGCCTAAACCTTATGAGAAATAATAAGACTCTCGCCACCAACAATACTGAAAACTGTGAAATCCTGGCTGAATATTTTGAGACACTCCTAAACTGCCAAACACCCATCCAGACTCTCAGTTTTACGCAACCAGAAACATTACCAACACATTCAATACCTCCGACACGAGAGGAAATCACAAACATAATCAAAAATCTCAAAAACAGGAAAGCATGTGGAGAAGTCACAATTACAGCAGAAATTCTCAAGCTTGGGGGAGAAACATCAGTAGAAGCACTACACAAAGAACTTGAACAAGTATGGGAAACCAAGAAAATCCCAAGTCACTGGAAAACTGCCCTAATTCACCCTTTGTTTAAAAAAGGTGACAAAAGGGATGTTAACAACTATCGTGGAATATCGCTTCTCCCAGTCCCATACAAAATTCTATCAAAAGCCCTGCTCAATCGTGTATCACCAATTATAGAGGGAAAACTTGGAGACTATCAAGCTGGCTTCAGACCAGGAAGATCCTGCGCCGAACAAATTTTTAACCTCAAAACAACAATGAACTATTTATCTACAAGGAGCAAGAAATATTTCATAACATTCATTGATTTCAAAAAAGCTTATGACTCAATCGATAGGGACACACTCATCAAAACACTGCGAGAATATGAAATAGATGAAACAACAATCACCATAATCAAAGAAACATTAACAAATACAACATCAAAAGTAAAATTCCAAGGAGAAATTTCACGGCATTTCGAGGTCAAAACCGGCGTCAGACAAGGAGATGCGCTGTCCCCGGTACTCTTCAACTGTGTTCTGGATAAAGTCATAGCGGAATGGAGAAAACTCACGCAAAAACATGGAATTGAGAAAGTCCAAATTGGAGGTAAGTGCTACAAAGCCATTGAAACCAACTGTTTTGCCTTCGCTGATGATCTCGCCTGTTTAGCTTACACACAAAAAGACACAATAAAACAAATAGAATTACTTAAAGAAATTGCTGAAAAAGCAGGCTTGCAAATTTTATTTGAAAAGACAGAAATCATTACAAATATCAAAAATCCACCAAAGAAAATAACTACGAAATACGGGAAAATACAGGTATCTAAACATTTTAAATATCTTGGTGAACTAATTCAGCCTGTGGCAAAAGGTCATCCAGCCTGCAGGGCTAGAATACAAAAACTAGACACAGCAACTCACTACTGCAGACAAATGTATTCAAAAAAATGTATATCCAAAAACATTAAACTCAGACACTACCAGACTGTCATTAGACCGCAGATACTATATGCATCAGAAACACTGGCAAATTTTACATACGCAGCACAGTTAGAAAATCGTGAAAGAAGAATTGTGAGGACAATTCTTGGACACAGGAAAATAACAGATGATCAAGGCAAGCCTGTATACAGACTAAAAAGCAACAAAGAAGTGTATACGAAGTGCAGCAAAATTACAGACGAAATTAAAAAAAGAAGATGCTCCTTTTATGCTCACATCATGAGGATGAACCCGAATAGGCTTACAAAACAAATATTTTCGTACATCTCAAATCTAAAAAATAAAAATTTATGATTTATCAACACAGAAAGAGATCTAAAAGAAATGGACATAGATCAGGAAACAATATTTAACAGAAACCTTTGTAGAAAAAAACTGAATTCATTCACGGGTTTCGGTGTGAAAATTAAGGAGACTTGTGGAACTAAATGGTCTGAAGAGAGAAAAGCCGCCTTCAGCGCAAGAATGAAAGAAGTGTGGACTGAAAGAAAGAAGACTTCCCAGAAGCGCAAGAAATAACTGTTTTCACGGTCTTTAACGGCCAAATTTGTATAATAATAATAATAATAATAATACATCATCTGATCAAAAGTATCCGGCCCCCTATTAGTGAACACTAATACGGGATGTTTCGACGCTTCGGCTTGAATTCTGCAGACGACACTTTCAATGAGGCGTCTGGATGTCTGTGGAGCAAAGGTAGCCCATTCTTCCTCAAGAGCCGAAGCCAGAGAGGGTAGTGATTTAGGACGCTGTAGTACGGAGCTAAGTTGGGGTTCTAACTTGTCCCATACGTGTTCCATTGGATTCAGGTCGAGACTTTGGGCAGGCTAGTCCATTTCAGAAATGTTGTTGCCCACAAGCCATTGCCTGACTTATATTGCTTTGTGACAGAGTGCGCTGTCGTGGTGATACAATTAATAATCGTTTCCAAACTCTTCCTCTAATGTACGCAGTTCAAAACACTGTAAAATATGTTCGTAGCCATCCACGTTTAGCATTTTATTAAACGAAATAACGGGACCACACACCCTAATCACGAAAAACATCCTCATGCCGTAACATCACCTTCTCTATGCTTCACTGCTGGCACTACAAATGATGGCAGATAACGTCCTACAGGCCTTAGCCAAGCTCAAATTCTTGCAGCGGATTTCCACAGGGTATAGTGGTACGCACTGATTTACAGTCATCCACTATCCAGTGGCGTCACTCTTTACACCACCCAAAGCGCCGCTTGCCACTGACTATAGACATCTGTGGCTGATGAAGAGCTGCTTGACCCTTGCACACGATTCTTTTTAATTTCCTGCGCACAGTCATTTGGTTAGGTGGACATCTGGTAGCACTTTGGAACTCACAAGCGATTCCTTACGCCAATTCCATGCTATTTTTTACAACCACTCTCCGGATTCCTCGACGGTCCCTGTCTGTCAGTACATGAGGTATGCTCGCTACTTGTTTAGCTATGGTTGTTACTTCACTTTTGCACTTCAAAATCACACCACCAACAGTCGACTTGGGCAACTTTGGGAGGGATGAAATGTCCATGATGGATTTGATATTCAGGTGATATCCTATCACTAGTCCACATTCGAAGTCTCTAAACTCTCCTGACTGATCATCCTTCGGTTACTGCTTCTCTAGTGACAACATATTTCTCCGCATCTCCTTTTATACTGGTGGGTCTTCCTCTTGTGACATCTAGTGAGTATATTCCGCATTACATAGATGTGTCTGGGTACTTTCGATCACATAGTGTATGATATTGTATATGTTACTGGATACAACCATTTATATTTTTCAGTTGATACTCATTACGATAGCCAAAATCTTGATATTTAAACTGTTCTGTTATTCCTATTATAACAGAGAGAATCTTTTGTACCCAAACTACACTTTTATCCCCCCACCTCTTGCTTGCAGAACCTCGCCTTCCGTATCTGCCTTCCGTCCCCCACATGCATCCTCTACAACCACATCCCGTTCCCCCACCCTCTCCTTTTCCTTGAACACATCCACACACTATATATTGTCCGCCGCCTTGATCCCCCTCACCCCCTGGTGTCTCCATTCCTCTCCACCCCCAGCCCCTTGCCGCACCTTTACCGTTGTGTCCCACCCTCTCTCCATTTCCACACCCTCCGCCTCCTTTCTCAACGCAACTTCCACCATCTACCCCTCCCAGATGATGAGCTTCGCCCTGACATCTACTCTTCCTACCAACTCTAACCCCACCTTCCTCCTGCCTCCTCCTCGGGGCTCCCTCCCCTCCCTTCTCCTGAGCGGCTTTCCCCTTCTACTCCCTCTCCCTCTCCTCTGCTTCCCTTCAGTGTCTCTGTCTTGTCTTCCCTCTTCATTTCCTGCCCCACATGTCTCCTGCCTCTTGGTGCACCTGCTGACGCCCCTACTCTTTTCATCCCACCCCCTCCCCTGCTGCACCTTGTTCTCCCTTCCTTTTCCATCCTCTCCGACCCCTCGGCGGGTCCCATCTGGCAGTTTTATTCTTCATCGTGTGTGCTCAAAGTGGGTTTAAAGTGTTTTGTTCTGGAGTTTTTTTTAATACTGTGGCCAACTTTTAACCCGTGTGTGTGACTTCAGTGTCTCTTTTGTGTTCTACAAATCGCCAACTGTGTTTTTTAACTTTGTCGACATTTTTAATCGTCCCCCCATGAACGTCTCCATGTCAGTGTATTTTTACCTCTATTATCTCCCCTTACTCTGTTTTATGTCCCCCTTTTTTATCGCCTTGTATATAACATTTTATTCTTGTATTAGTTGTCATGTCACTTGGCTGAAGAGCGGCGGATAATGCTGCTGACAGCCCTCCCCTGCCCACTTGGGGCAGGGGAATGAAATCACAATAAAGAAAAAAAAGCTGGCAGAATATGCCACTTGTTTGCATTTCATATAGGACAGGAGAAGTAATCTGTGGCTATGTTACACAATATCTAATCAAAATCTGATAAACGCTTCTCATTTCATCACGATCGCGCGTGGATAATATCGAGCACGTCGGCAACCTGTCTCGTGTGCGCTATTCGTACGATAGCCAACAGAGTGTGTTGCAAGTACTTTTCAGCGAATGCTTAAAAAAGTGTTCCTCGAGGAGGTTTGCCCTTACAGACTACACTTAATCTCAAGAGGCGTAATTTTGCCTGCCTGTCCATGGACGATAAATATCTCTCTAGAGTACTATCGTATCATTATCAGGCGTAACTCAGGAGTTGTCTTCCACGTTCGCTTTACGAGAAGAGTGCCACATAATCCCTGCGCTACGTGCCGCCTCTTAAGTGGACGAAGTAGATGCTTTCCCGTGACCTTTTAGGAAGTGTCAAGTACGTAAATGGTGGTACCGTTGGGAGATTGTGACGATCGCTTAACTGCTTTAGATTAGACAAAACCAATTAATCAGTTACAGCGCCCCATATTTTACAAACAGATCACAGCTTCGAAAACGATAACGTGAATGTGTTACTACAGTCACTACCGAAAAAAATAGACCGTGGAAGTCATGGAGAAACTAAAATAAATGTCATGTGACTAGGACCTCCCGTCGCGGAGACCGTTCACTGGGTGCAAGTCTTAAGATCTGACGCCACAACACAACACCCAGTCCCTGAGCGGAGAAAATCTCCGAGCCAGTCGGGAATCGACTGGATTGACACTCTGTCGCGCTGACCACTTTTTTCCATTTTTTCGTAGTCGTTCGCTATATTTGGTCGTAGAGGACATCAGATGACATCCATTGAAGTTCGCTGGTAATTCCTTCACTCAGTTTTTTTTATTACAGAAGATATACAGCTCTCTGACCGAACACGCTGAGCTACCGTGCCGGCATATCACTCAGCTACCGGAGAAACTAGAAATTTGTGAAACATAAGTCAAGACAAAGACAAGATGTTAAACGAAGTGGAAATTCAAGAGCAAAGTTTTTCTCATCAACTTTATCTAACTGCTCACACAATTGACAAAAGTCATGGGAAGGCTCTGCGACAAAAGTCGGTCGTTGGCTGCAGAAGCCGATGAGTTGCATTGTCTCCCTACAGCCGTAGTAAAAATGGGTTCTTGACTCCCCACATATAAATCAGCGGCTATGTGATTTAACACTAGGCCGTCGATCGCCTCGTATGGCACTGCAAAGATGACGAGACGCCCGTTCCTCAAATACTTGTCGTCCTGTGTAGTGTGGTGATTTACGCGTGCGGATACATCGTCTCTCCAATAATGAAGGTCCACACTAGCTAAGCACTGTGACCTCTGAAGCGCTAATTCTTTTGTATTTCCAATATGCGGTGACCCATGCATCTTACACTGATTGTCTACTCGCGACGAATAGCCATATTCACCTGCTCGTAACAAGGTACGAGGGTTACCCAGAAAGTAATGCACCGCTTTTTTTTTCTCAGGCGAAAACAATGCTACAAATGCGAAACGTTACGTATGTATTTTATGAAGTCTCCTGAGTGAGCGCGCCAAGTTTCCGTCACTTCCGACAGATAGCGTAGCTGCAGGACAGTTTCAAATTGACATCTGTAGGTGATGTACGTTACAAGCAACGTGCCGTCATTGAATTTCTCACTGCATAGAAAGAAACTGTGGGGAATATTCACAAACGCTTGTGTATAGTCTATGAAGCGTCTGCTGTCGACAGAAGTGCAGTTAGTCGCTGGGCACGGAGGGTGAGATCATCAGAAGGCGGTTCGGCGGTGCTCCACGATTTGCAGCGGTCGGGGAGACCATCCACGACTGTCATACCTGACATGTTGCAAGAAGCCGGTATTGTCAATCGCGAGTTTGGACCATTAAAGGATGCCATTCGTGGAAGATATTTTGAGGACGATGTGGAGGGGATTCACACAATGATGCACAGGCTCCGCCACCAGGACAGGGATGTATATCGCTGGAGGAAGGCCATAGAACGGGATGGAGATTACGTGGAAAAACCATTCTTTCGTGTGTGTAATTCTCATCATGTTCAATAAATAATTGTTGAAGAAAAAATTCGGTGCATTACTTTCTGGGCAACCCTCGTAGATAGATATTGTGCTTACACTCGCACCATACACAATATGTAGCCACAAAATTTGGCTGTCACACACGGTGTACACTATATGATCAAAAGTATCCGGACACCTATAAATGGACCTTAATGTGGGATGTGTCTGTCCTTCGCATTTATGACAAGTTGAGCTCTGATGTGGATAATTGCAATGAGGCGGCTGAATGTCTGTGGATGAATGGCATCTCATTCTTTCTCAAACTCCGAAACCAGAGAAGGTACAAATATCGGACGCTGGGATCTAGAGCGAAGTTGAAGCTCTAAAGCATCTAAAAAGCGTTCAGTTGGGTTCAAGTCTGGACTCTGGGCAGGCCAGTCCCTGTCTACAAACCATAGTCTCACAGATACTCCTTTATGACAGGATACATTGTCATTGTCATCCTCTCCGAACTGTTTCTATACTTTATAGTTCACACAATGCTGTAAAATGTTTTCATATCCTTCCGCATTTAGCATTTTCTTAAGCCTAATAATGGGATCATGTTCTGACCACTAAAAACACCCCCATACTGTAACACTAACTCCTCTGTACTTCACTGTTGGCACGACACATGATGACAGGTAGCGCTCTACAAGCATTAACCAAAACCATATCCTTCCATCGAATTTTCTCAGGATACAGCGTCGTTCATCACTTCAGATCCCTTGTTTCCAGTGATCCAATGTTCAGTGGTGTCGGTTTTTGCACAAGTTCAAACGTCACTTGTCACTGACTACAGAAATGTGGCTCGATCATTGTAACCCATTCTTTTTAACTCCATACCAACGGTTACTGTGATAGATTCACTGCTGGCAGCTCTTTGGAAATGACGAGTGATTCCCTCCATCACGCGGTTTTGTACAACCTCCGTCCGCAATGTTCGACGGTCCTTGTACGTCATTATATGAGGTTCAAATGGTTCAAATGGCTCTAGCTCTATGGGACTTATCATCTGAGGTTATCTACTTAAACCTAACTAACCTAAGGACAACACACACATCCATGCCCGAGGCAGGATTTGAACCTGCGACCGTAGCAGCAGCGCGGTTCTGGACTGAAGCGCCTAGAACCGCTCGGCTACAGTGGCCGGCATTATATGTGGTCTGCGTGGTCTTGGTTTAGCTGTGGTTCCTCCTTTGCGTTTCCATTTTACAGTCACATCAATTACACTCCTTCTGGCCAGCTTTAGAAGCGTTGAGATATCCCTGAGAGATCTATTATTCAGGTGACATCCAATAATTGGCTCACGTTGGGTATCTGCCATACTACATTGAGCAATAATTGAGGTCTCGGTGTGTTACCGAATTATACCTTTATCTTTCACAAATTAAGTGCACAGCAAAACATCGTTACATCCTCGATCTTTTACATAAAAAGAACTCAATTGTCCGACAGGTGCCGAAAACAAAGTGGAAACTGTCATTCACCCCGTCATTCTGGGGCTTCCCATTGGTCTTTGAGAGATTCAGTAAGTGTATGACCCCCATGAGAGTTTCTCACTGTCTGACACCTACGTGGCATGTCCTGTATAAGTCTACGGAGGTCACTCTGTGGTACCCGTTCCCATTCTTCAGTGAGAGCCCATTGGAGCTCCTGAAGAGTCTGTGGTGGAACAGGACGACTACAAACATATCTGTCAAGCACGTCCCACATGTGCACGTTGGAGTTTAGGTCGGGACTCACCGCCGGCCATTCCATTACTTCAATCCCAACTGACGCCTGCCACAGAGACCATGGGATTAAAATGAATTCAGGGTCACCACCAAATGCAGCAGCCACCACATGGTCCAACAGGGTCTGTTCGATGCACTGCCTCGCAGTAAGACAACCATCGACAATGACCAGGTCTATATGGCTAGCAATACTGAACTATCCCAGAACATCATACAACCTCGAGAATTTGTCGAGTTCATGGACAACATCTGGCAGGCACCGCTCACCACGAGTCGCTGCATACGAACACGGTCATCACCTCGTGTCAGAGGATATCTGGACTCGTCTGTGAATAACACGTTTCGCCAGTGACGACGTTGCCAGTTGAAATGGGAATGGCAGGTCTGAAGGCGAACTGCAATATGTTGTCGTGTCAAGTGGGGTACTCGAACAAGACGTCGGGGTCGTAAGGTCCTTTCTCGTACCTTTTCATTGAGTCTGATCGGACACAGCGGCTCCAGTGGCCCTTCTGAGATCGTCTTGTAATAATCTGGCGGTATTCGTACAACGCCGCAAGGCAGAGATGGCCAGATATCGGTCGTCATGTGGGGCTGTAATGCATCGGCGACCTTGCCCAACTGGCTCGTCTCCCTGCAGCGTGCCCACAACCTCTGGATGACACATGGAATGGCATTGTCATCTTCAGCAACTTGACCGAACGTCCATCCTTCTTGCATCAAAAAGACCGTCCTTCCAACTTGCACTGCGGTAAGCTGTCGCATTGCATGTGCTTGTTTGAATACACAACGTCTAAAAATGACGAGTACCATCCATGTACCTCATTAGAAAACACTGGAACACCGGTACTCACTTCCTTCTGAGGGGTTACCTGTCACTGCAATGCATAACGCAGCTATTAGGTGGCGAACGATTTTAATTCTTGACCACACTGAAAGTGAAGATATCAAGCCATGCAATGACACAGGTACCGCCTGTCTCAAAATAGATTTAACATACCTGACATTGATACTCGCGTTCCTCTAATTATTTTGAACAGTTTATAACTAATTATGTATTACCCCATCAATCACCTTGTCATGATTTGTTCTTGTTGCTCCGTTCTTCCCAAATTCTCATCATATATTGACTGTGTTATATCTTGTATTTTTCTGACCATTTATTTTGTGTTCTCTTTCTCGTGTAGTTTTGCTTGAGTATATGTTTTTATGATGTTTCCGAACTGTTCTCGAGATCTGATGTTACTTTGTGTGATTCCCACTTTTTAATATCTTCTTCGGTTTCAATCATCTATTTGCTCTTTTTTTTGCTGGCGTTTGCTATCTCGAAGATCTGCCTTGTGAACCAGCTCTTGTTCCTCCTGAGGATATATCCATAAAATTTCATCCTTCTTTTTCTAAAGCTGTGCGTTATTGCTTCTTTCTGTTTGTAGATCTCTTCCGATAGCATCTTCATCCAAATTCCTTCACGGAAAACTGGTCCAAACATTTTCCTGAGAATTTTCCTTTCCTGCTTTTCATCTCTCTTATTTTTGTTTGACCATGAAACACCGTAATTTCTATTGCTTAGAGAGCTTCCGGTGCAACTACTTTGTTGTAATGTCTCAGATTTGCAGTGAGAGATACAGATTTTTCTATTGTCGTGACTCCATATGAGATTATATGATTCTTAATTTGTATACATACCGTCTGTTGTAAACTCAAATGTGTTAGAACTGTAAATCATCCTGAGATACATGTTGTCTTCTTTGTTTTTCGGCCTCTTTTTTCTGCAGTTGCAGATCTACAATTTGTAAGAGTTAAATGTCGACTTTCGCCAACTGTAAAAAAAGCCTTATGAACATCAATCACGTTGCACCTTACTCTGAAGCGTCTTCAGTGGTGACTGTAACAATATGGCTTTTTTTCCTCTTACAATTTTGTTTGCTACTATCACGAAAGTCCGCATGCTTTAACCTACTACCAGAAACAGCATTAATTCTTATCGTCACTCGCGGTTTTTTTTGTTGTTTGCGTAAATCTTCCTGTTCTTCCAAATATGTGTGCTTTATTTTAGGAGACGGCAATTTCATTAACAATAAATATTTTCACGTTTTTGTGTTGTGAAGAACCACTGTCACCATTTCGTCTGTTTTGTTTTGTTATTGCGTGATGCGTTCGTCTTTTGTATATTTTGGTAGTAGTGTATAAATTAATGCTTTACTATAGTACAGCGGTGGCTGATTTAGGATGGGGATATCGCCCAGTTTGTGATATCATTTTTTGGTGTCTAGGGAGGTTGTCCTTTCTCTATAATATGTTTTATTAGATTGGATAACCTCTGGCTGCTAGTGTTAGTCTGGTCATTTATTATCTGTCTCTTCACTGTTTTCGTTTTTGAATTTGGAAGCTCACTTGTAGGTTCGGAAAACAATAATAGAGAAGAAACACATAATAAATCAGCAACCAGACCTTATTTAAACTAATAAAGCATATCGTAGAGAAAGAACAAATCCCATAGACACCACAAAATAATATCACAAGCTAGACAATACCATTGCACCATAGTAAAGCATTAATTTGAATACACAGTAGTTAAAACACGTTAGCTTCCTTTACAAACACACACACACACATACACACACACACACACACACACACACACACACACAAAACAAACAAACAATGATAATCATACCCATTAAAAAATTAAAGTGATTTTTTACACACACACATACACACACACACACACTATGCGGAACATATACACGTTCACGCATACAGAACAATAGCAGACTCTCACACTACTACCAAAACAAACAACAGACGAACCCATCCCGCAATATCAAAACAAAACACATAAAATGGCGACATTACAGCACAAAAACGTGTATATATTTAGTGTAGGTGAAAGTGGTGTGTGCTAAAATATAGCACGTATATGATGGAAAACAGGAAGAATGACACAAACAACAAAAACCGTGAGTAACGAGAAGAATTAATAGTGTTTATAGTAGTAATTAAAACATGCGAACTGTTCACGATCTTAGCAAACAAAATTGTAGGAGGAAAAAAAAACGGAATATGCTTTAGAATAAAGTGATACAGGTTTGGTCTTGATTTTTATTACAGTTGCAAAAATTGGTATTTAATCCCTACAACTTATACAGTCTTATCTGGAAGGACCTTACTCCAAAATCTTAAGTTTTCAGGAACAAAGGAAAACATTCTGTGAGTGAATAAATAGAATGTAACAGGATGGGCTTTCTAATGTTTAAAGAGCAGAGTAAAATTTGTATTTTTCCATTACTGCAGTTGTTATGTTTTGCAATCTCTTTGAAAGAAATAATTCCAAGATCTTGGAATAAGGTCCTTTTCTTGATGAAGTAATTCATATGTATGGGCAAGTTACGTTTTTATTAGCGTTTTAAGTTGTTTCATTTTTACTCGAACATTTTTACTCTATTGTAACTCTAATCCAGGTATATACAAAATGGTTTCACTGATAATCATCTGATGCAGTAGTAGCAGCAGATTTACATACAGGCCATTTCATCAAATCATCTTAGAAATAACTGTATTAATGCTGAGTATAATCAAGTGAACGATAAACGTCTGGCATTTAGTTCCTGTTAATAGCCACTGGTCCAGTGAATGCCTTTACAAAACTAAAAACAGCAGACATTTCCAGAAATAAAAGATCGAATTATGCCACATCACCCGGCTGTAGCTTACTATGTTCAAAATGAATAAAGAAACAAGGTTGACTCCTGACTTTCTGGAATTTTGGAACATGCCACTGTTTTGATTCGTTCGACAATAGCCCTTTTTATAGTATGTTGGCCACCACTTCAGAGAAGTATAATTATCTTTAGCTTCTATTAGCTTTATGGTGAGTTTATGATGTTGGAAGCGCTTGTAATGATTTAACAATATAATTTCGTCGTGTACGCTGTATGAGCTCCTACGGTTACCTGTTTCACAATGGAACATTTCCTGTCGCACAAGTTATACGATTGTCGACGAGTAGGAAAACACTGTTGCACTTTATCAAACTGTTTAACATTTTAGAATCTTACAATGAGTCTTATTTGGCCCAACGCAACCGTCGGAAAACAAACATGGCTCTTTGACATTTTCTGGTATGTATTCTCTTATGTAATCAAATCGGAAGGTACACACTTCATTTGGTCCTTTCTTCGCAATGCCTTCATGGTATACATGCATTATAGACTTTTTCATGTGATATGTACAATTTAGCAGTATTGTTCAAGAAATGACTTGAACTACGAAAAGCGAAACGTAGCGCATAGTGCATTAGGCATTCGATTGGACGGCATATGAAGAAGATCACCATTGAAAGGGCATATTACAGGAGTAAAGTCCTTTTAAAAATGACGTCACTGTAACGAAGTTGCAAAAACACATTTGCAACACTTGGAATAAAGCGTTTTCATGCAAAATTTGGTGTATGTATGTGTACAGAACCTGGTTCCATTCTTAACTCATTTTGTCAAAACTTGAGGGATGGCCCTCTCAAAAATGACTGTATCAATTTGTGCATCCTTAGATGTTTGCAAGCTCCTTGTTTATACCTAAAAATCGACAGAACGGGCTTTATCTATTTTAATTTTGTGAATAATAATGTTCTGTTCTTCATTTTGTTAGAAATGTAAACTAATTTTTCTCTCTGTGTAGTCTAAACGCTAGGCCCGCGTGCGCAAACGGCATTCGGTCGTGCACAGTTTGCATTCGTAATTGTTCGCTCGTGTTCCGCTGGTTGTGGTTTTCAGCGAACCATCAAAGTAGTCCGTATCCTCTCCGCTTCGGCGCTAGCACCACAGACAGCTTTCGTCTGTCATCTTGTCTACTTTTGTTGTTGTTGACATTAAGTTGCGTAAGCGATGGAGTGGTCCATAGGGAACGTAATGTTGCTAATAGAGGAATGTAGATATCATACGTGCTTCTGGGATCAAAGGGACCAACAGCACGAATACCAATGGGGAAGAAATGTGATCGGTAGAAAGTTAGCGAACAACTCTAATGCTCTACTGGAAACGTGAGAAAGACTGTGAATTTATTAGATGCTCGCATCAGTCGGGAAAGATGTGGATAAGCAGGAACGTCGTAAATTACAACTAGTCTCCTTCAAAGTAAAGAAGTACGAAGATATTTGTATTATTCTGATTACAATAATTCTCATTTCTTACGTTCACAGTACTTATACTTAAAAAACTGATGTATCGATGTTATGTTAGAGATTTCTGATGATAAATAAAATGGCTAACCTGGCGTCACACTATCTACCCTTTAACGAACCACTCAGGGTAATTCAGCTGTCCTTACTGATGGGTTTTAGGCAATCCAAAACACCTTCGAATACCACACACAAGTTTTTCACAGTCTCTCGCTCACTGTGCACAGACTACTACTCCTATAGAAAAAGTGAACAGGACCACTGTAGGAAATTCTATGCAGTTAAATTTTGTACTGGGAAACTTTTTCGCTAGAAGCCTGTTTTAGAATTATTCGAGTAAAATGTACAAAAGTGATTTTCAAACGCTGCTTTCTTGAGTAACTCGAAAGTCGTGACCTGTAGCAAAAACATTAGATTTCTTACAAAAAGGTCCTTGTAATTTTTTATATAGGACTAACAGTTCGCGCATAGTGAGCGAGGGAATATGAAAATCTCGCACGTGGTTTTGGAGGTTTGCGTGTTGCATAAAATCCATCTGTAGGAGCAGCTGTATCATCCTGCTTAGTAAATTTTATCACGTTGCTTATGTCAAAGGTCGTATGTATATTTTACATTTCATTAATCATTGACTTTATTTTCCTGGTTTGTATTACTTCACATGTGTCAGTGCAGACACAAGAAACTGTATGATACAAATCAGCAAATGAAAAGCGAAAGAGACACTAGTGTAAATATGTCCAGTTGCTAATAACCAGAGCGTAAATGCTAGCCTTTCTTCAGATTACGTCGGTAATCGGAAATCAGTGTTCTACTTTTAAATTTGTTCCTCAATTATAATGATAACCCAGCAAAAAGCGTCAACCGACATATGTGCGAAGTTTTGGACTAATGCTGAGAAAAACTGAAGCTGCAGATCAGTGTTAAGCGCACTATCTCGGCGCAGTTCATATTTACATATAAACTGGGACACCTAAATTCTTCCTTTCCCACACTAACCTGTACGTTCGTGTTCTCCATCGAGACTACAATGTGCTGTATGGGATATAAGTTAAGCAACATTACCGCGACAACGCTAACGCCAAAAACAGTACACAGTGTACGCTTCGATGCACGTTCTCTGCCGTTCTCTTCCATTCACTCCAGTGTAAGCACTTATGCGCAGGCACGAGTCAATTATGGTGCGCACTAGCGAAACCCCTGCATATTGTGTGCGAATCCGCATTCCTTGAGTTGGCTATGTCAGCTTCCGTGTAAGGCAGGCGCCAAAACGTGGAGTCACTCACTTTCCAAGCAGATATTTATAGAGGACCTCTCACTCAGAGAATGTTATAGCGTTAATGCAGAAGAGTAGAAGCTACACCTGATGACAAATAGGGTAAAACATGATGGGGGTGGGGGCACAGAATTACAGACCGAAGTTGTTAAGTCTGTCTGCAGCAGGATCCTACATATTTCAAACGCGAACGTTACAGTGTTCTCCGAGGAAACGAAACTACTCTCGAAGAATCAATATGGACTCAAGATCAACAACGCATGCGTTACAAAGAGTGTGTGCATGTCAAAACGTAGCTAACGCTTACCTAGATTCCCGAAAGGCGGTTTACACTGTACTACTTTGTCAGCTAACAACAAAGATATGTTTATTTGGAGTACAACTGCTCATTGCGAGAATCAGTGCCACCCAATGGAGTTTCGGCGACGTGGTACGGTAAGGGAAGTGTACAAGGGCGTGCTCAAAACTAATACCTCCGAATTTTTTAGGGGAAAACTGTTGGAGATTTTTAAACAGAACATACGATATTAACATTCTAAATCTGTATTCTCCTTGTCTATATTTTTGCAGTCCTCTACCGCTAGAGGAATTGTAATATGTAACATGGCGGTGTGTACGATAACGTAACTATGTCGGTGCGTGAGAAACCGTATACTACAATCTAGTTTCGGGTTCGAAGATTTCGTCCACACATGGAGCACCGTCTCTTTCGGCATAACAGTGCCAGACCACATCCAAGCGCTGCGGCATCTGCAACAATTTAATGCTTTGGGTTCACTGTCATCGATCGTTCTCTATTCAGTTCCCCCTTGGCCCCATCCAATTTTCACCTGTTACCAAAACTTAAAGAACACTTTCGGGGACTTCACTTTGATAGAGATGAAGTGGTGCAAGCAGAGGTGAGGTTGTGGCTCCGTCAATAAAGTAATACGGTCCCTCCTTCCAATCATCGTACGAACGTCGAAATGGCCGATATTGAAATAACCGATAGCGGGATAGAAAAATAACTGCAATCGCTTAGTCGTGGAAAGACATGCCTGTAAGATTCTACAAAGATTACGTGTAAGAACCTGTTCCCCTTCTAGATCACTGGAGCAACGAATGGTACCTAGCGGCTCGAAAAAAGGGCAGGTGATTCCCGTTTTGAATAATGGTCGTAGGATACATGCACATAATTATACGCCTATATCGTTGACATCAGTTTATTGTAGAATTAAGGAAAATTTTCATGCTCAAGAATTACGATGCTATGGGGGAACGAAAATCTCCTCTACAAAAATCATCATGGATTCTGCAAACAAAGATCTTGCAAAACTCAGCTCTGTTCCTCTATGAGATCCATAGTGCTGTAGACAACGGCGTTCAGGTTGATGACATGTTCCTTGACTTCAGGAAGGCATTTGACGCCTTACCTCACTGCCGTCTAGTGAAATGAATACGAGCTTACCGAGTATCAGACCAGATTTGCGACTACATTCAGGACCTCCTTGCAGTTAGAACTCAACACGTCAATCTTAACGAAACAAAGTTGACAGATGTAAATGTAATGTCCTGAGTACCCCAAGAAAGTCTGATAGCACCGTTAATGTTTACAATATATGTAAGTGATTTGGTAGAAAGCGTCAGACTGTTCACAGACGACGCGGCTGTCTATAAGAAAGTAGCAACGCCAGAAGACTAACTTGGAAAATGACCTACAGACGATTGATGAACAGTGCAGGGAATGGTGGTTTACCCTGAATGTATATGAATATAATACACTGCGCATTCATAGGAAAAATTCACAACTGTACAACTATACTACTGAAGCCAAATTGCCAGATTAGATTGATTAGATTAGATTAAATTAATACTTCTTCCATAGATCATGAATACGACACTTCGTAATGATGTGAAACGTGTCCGTTTAACAAAAGTTTCTTCACATGTCATAGTTCAATTTTTTCATTAACTGTGTGATTACTAATTTATATCTAAAAATTCATCTATTGAGTAGGAAGATTTGTCATTCAGAAATTCTGTTAATTTGTTTTCAAATACTGGTTGGCTATCTGTCAGACTTTTGATAGTATTTGGTATTCGACCAAGACTAATGTGGCAACATAATTCACCCCTTTCTGTGCCAAACTTAGATTTAACCCAGAATGGTGAAGATCAGGCTGTTTCCTAGTGCTGCAGCTATGCACATTGTTATTGCTTTTTGAACTGGGATGAGTTATTAGTAACGGATTTCATAATGGAGTATATGTATTGCGCAGCTGCTATGAATATCTCGAGTTCCTTAAATAAACATCAGCAAGATTACCTTGTGTGGGGTCCAGTTATTATTCTGATTACACCTCTTTGTGCAATGAATATATTTTTCCTTAGTGGTGAATTGCTACAAAATATGAAGCCACGCGAAAGCAGCGAATGAATATAGGCGTAGTAAACTAATTTACTGATATGTTTATTACCAAAATTTGCAATAACCCTAATAGCACAAGTAAGTGAACTCGAACGTTTCTGTACATCATCAATTTGTTTCTTCCAATTCGATCTCTCATCAATGTAGACACCCAAGTATTTGGAATATTCTGCCTTAGCTACAGACTTCTGTTCAAACTCTATATTTATTAATGGTGTCGTGCCATTTACTGTACAGAGTTGTATATACTGTGTCTTATTAAAATTTAATGAAAGTCCTTTTGTAGAGAACCACTTAACAATTTTTTGAAAGATATTATTTACAATTTCCTCAGCTAATTCTTATTTGTTGGGGTGATTGCTATATTCATATCGTCAGCATAGAGAACAAGCTTTGCACCTACATGAATAAAGAGTGACAAGTCATTAACCAATGTTAAGAACAAGAAGGGACCCAAAACTGAGTCCTGTGGGACCCCATTCTTGATAACTCTCCAGTTTGAGAAATCTGTTGATTTTTAGACATCGTGTGAACTGTTTATTTCAATTTTCTGCGCTCTTCCAGTTCAGTACGAATTAAACCATTGTGCACTATCCCACACATACCACAATACTTAGCATATCTGGAACACTACTGTTATTTACACAATAAAAAGCCTTTGAGAGATCACAAAAAATCCCATTGGATGATGTTCGGTAATTCGGCGCATTTAATATTTGACCAGTGAAAGCATATATAGCATCTTCTGTTGGAAAGACTTCCTGAAAACCAAATTAACATTTTATTAGTTCATTATTTTTACAAAAATGTGAAGTTACACTTGAGTACATCACTTTTTCAAGAATTTTGGATAAATCTGTCAGACGTGAGACAAGGCGGTAGTTGTTGGTATCAGGCCTATCCCCCCTTTTTATGCACTGGTTTAGAAACAGCATATTTCAGTCTATTAGGAGAAGTGCCCTGTTTCAGTGAGATATTACATATATGGCTGGGAATACAATTTATCTGCTTGGAACAAGCTTTTAGAACTCCATTTCTTTGCGAGCTATTAGTTTTGACTGAGTTTATTATTTTCCAATTTTCAGAAGGAGAAGTGGGTAGAATTTCACTTGTATAAAATTTCATAGGTATTGCCTCTTCCGTACATAGCTTCGCCTTTTCTAATGAACATCAGGATCATGTTTGCTCCACAACATCTAAAAAGTGGTTGTTAAAAATATTTTCAACTCCTGTCTTTTTGTTAATAAACTTTTCATTCAGTTGGATGGTAATACTGTCTTCCAGTCCTCTTGGTTGCCCTGTTTCCCTTTGAACAATATCCCAAATTGTTTTAATTTTACTATCAGAGGCGCTAATCTCAGTCGTAATACACATACTTCTGGACTTTTTAATAACTTCCGGTAAAGTAATACAGCAGTTTTTTTATAATATTTGATTGTTTCTTGGTCATTACTCTGTCTTGCTAATACATACATTTCCCTTTTCTAGTTACAGGATATTTTTATCTCTTTAGTAAGCCATGGTTTTTACATAGTTGCTGACAATTATGTTTCACTGTCTTCTTAAGGAAACAGTTTTTAAACATATTTACAAACATATCATGAAATACGATATATTTTAAATTAGCTAACTGTTGCAAGACTTCAAACGCGCTATTTTGGAGGACTGTTTTGCGTTACAGCAGGGAGGTGTCATATACTGTAACCAGCAGTGTATCATGATCAGAAAGACTATTCTTAACAGGATAAATGTTTATTTACTTAAATTTAGCTTGGTCTACGGAAATATTATCTATCAGTGTGCTTGTTTCCTGTACTACCCGAGTAGGAAAATCAATAACTAATGTCAAAATGAAAGAACCGAGTAATACTTCGGAGTCATTCTTCCTATCAGATTCTTTCAGAAAATCTACATTGAAATCCCGACAAACGATAATCTGTCAGACAGACAGCACAACAAATAATCCAGGCTTTTCGGAAACAGGTGAAAACTTCCCACTGGGGACCTATACAGAGTTATAAACGTTCCATTACTCAGTTTAAGCTCACAGGCACATGTTTCTATATGTTGCACTACATAAATTTTTTTACTTTCTAAATTTTTCACACTATGATAACTTTAAACGCGTATGGCAACTCCTCTTTCTTCCGTATTGTCTCTACTTACATGTACTGAAATCTTATATCCACTTACATTTACCTTTTCCATACCTGTGACTATATGATGTTCAGACAGGCATAGTACTTCTATTACATCCTCAATTTCTAAATCTTGCAAAGAAACGAGTGGCTCGTCTAGTTTGTTTTTTAATCTCCTGATATTCTGATCCAGTATACTAACATTATTATTCACTGTAGTTTTATTAGAAATTTGCGGTATTTTAACATCTCTAATACCTGCCTATCTGAGCGTCTCATTGACCTTTATTCCTTTCAGCGTTGAGTCACTGAACACTGGTCTTAGTCTAAAAACAGTGTCCTTCGTAAAATACCCTTTGTGGAGGTCTGTGCCACATTGTCACATTTGAGCACTACCATCAGCTCTTACCAAGTGAAATCGGGACTCATCTGACCAGGCCACGGTTTTCCATTTCTAGGGTGCAACCGATATGGTCACGTGCCCAGGAGATGCGGTGCATGCGACGTGCTCTAGCAAAAGTACTCGCGTCGGTCATCTGCTGCCATAGCCCGGATGTCGCCGCACTGTCCTAAAGGATACGCAGTGTTGCTTGCCTGTTAGCACTGACAACTCTAAGCTACCGCCGCTGCTCTTGGTCGCTAAGTGAAGGCCATCGGCCACTGCGTTGTCCATGGTGAGAGGTAATGCCTGAAATTTGGTATACTCGGCACACTCTTTACACCGTGGATGTCGGAATATTGAAGTCCCTAACGATTTCCGAAACGGAATGTCCCTTGCGTCTAGCTCCTACCATCATTCCGCATTCCACATTCAAAGTCTGCTAATTGCCGTTGTGCGGCCATAAACACGTTGGAAACCTTCTCGCATGAATCGCCTGTGTACAGACGACAGCTTCGCCAACGCACTGCCGTTTTACACCTTGTCTGCGCAATATTACCGCCGTCTGTATATGTACATTCCATGACTTTTGTCGCCTCGCTGTATGTAGGCATGAAGAATAAAGATGTAGAATGTTAATAACGTTTGTTTCACTCAAAAAGCCTTAAGAGTTTTCTCATAACAAATTCGGAGGCGTTAGTTTTCAGCACGCCCCCATATAAGCGGAACAGAGAGGAATGAGGAATCATCGTAGCGACGACAAGGAACACAAATATGGAAATGTACTGACATAAGCGACTTTGACAAATGGTAGATTTTTATGGTCTTGCGTTTTGGAACGCGCATATGGAAAACGATGAAGCTGGTGAACTGTTCGGATACTACTGTCGTGTGGATCTGCGGAGAAACGCTGGAGGACGGAGAAACCAGCAGTAGGCGCCTCCTCTGTAAAGTAGGCTAGGCGGCGATCTGTGCCAGATCTGACGACAGAGTACAGTACTGATGCAGGCACAAGTGTTTCGGAGCTCACCATTCAGAGTACGTTGTTAAACATGTTGCTCGGCAGCAGACGAATCCTACCAGTTGTCGCAGCATACGAACCGTCGGGCGATACTCCACTTTAACAATCGGCTGCACCACTTTCCTTCGGCTCTGGAGCGGCGTTCTGCAGTACTGTGGCGCAGGATTTCAGTGAGTACAAGGACTGCTGAACTGTACCAGCATACAAACAGAAAATTGATAACGAAACTTTATTTTTTCGTAGTTATAATTAAGAATTTATGACTGCCTCTCGTGGAACGGAAGCTGCAAGTCAGCTACGCCTCTGAAGCGCAGCACAGAAAACATTTTTTATCGCGTAACGAGTAACCACAGCGATATCTTACACTCAGGAAGCCACTGAAAGTGGAGCGGATGCGCTGCTGGCCTAGACTCACAAGGGAACCATCAGGCCTGTTAATCACGAATTTTGATGAGTCTTAGGAACCTGTCCTGAGTACATGGCTAGCGGCTTTCATGCGACGGCCCCTAATTTCCGAGAAAATTGATGTTGGAAGTTTTATGCGTACCTTTTATGTCAGTAACGTAGATCATGTGTCGAGCAAACGAGTGTAGCACAGCGGCTAAGGTTTACTGCAACCGTGCTGGCGATACAGGTTCAATGCTTCTTATAATGAAGAAACCTCACAACAGTTGCTTAATTCACGTATTTTATTGTGTATACGACCGGTTTCGGAACTCTTAATATAACATCATTTGGTGTAAATAATAAAATCACTTAATCATCTGAGGTCATCCCCACCCCAACGTTGCCGTGGAAAGGTTCCTGTCAAAAGGGTAAAAGGAAAATAAATTCCATAACAGCCGTTCCTTTGTGCTGCATCACCAGGAACACCAACAGGAGATTTATGTAGTAGTGAATACTATATGAGATGAAAGAGAATAGCGCTGGAATACTAGCGATGAATGAAACAAGATACACTTACGAAGATACAGTGGAGTCAGAAGGCTTCATAATACTGAAAAGGAAACCAGGAACTAGAGTGGGAAAGGAAAGACATGCACCTAGATGCTTTGGTACGAGGTTCATAGTAAACAAGAGGTCGCAGGTTCGAATCCTGCCTCGGGCATGGATGTGTGTGATGTCCTTAGGTTAGTTAGGTTTAAGTAGTTCTAAGTTCTAGGGGACTGATGACCTCAGAAGCTAAGTCCCATAGTGCTCAGAGCCATTTGAACCAATTTTTGATGGCATAACTGAAATGAAGAGCAGGTCACAAGGGATATCAACACTGACATTTGAAGCGGGGAACAAAAAGTATACAATAGTAAATGGACATGCACTTACAAATGACTAGAACAGGAGAGACAAGAAAGTTGCAGACATTTTCTGGGAGGAGTTAGATGATACACTGAAAAACATACCATATAGACATGTAATGATACTCGTCATCATCATCATCATCATCATCATCATCATCATCATCATTTAAGACTGATTATGCCTTTCAGCGTTCAGTCTGGAGCATAGCCCCCCTTATACAGTTCCTCCATGATCCCCTATTCAGTGATAACATTGGTGCCTCTTCTGATGTTAAACCTATTACTTCAAAATCATTCTTAACCGAATCCAGGTACCTTCTCCTCGGTCTGCCCCGACTCCTCCTACCCTCTACTGCTGAATCCATGAGTCTCTTGGGTAACCTCAACCTTGTTGATAAGGTAACCTGAATCCACCCAGCTTTCGCTCCCATACAACAAAGTTGGTCGAAAGATTGAACGGTGCACAGATAACTTAGTCTTGGTACTGACTTCCTTCTTGCAGAAGAGAGTAGATCGTAGCTGAGCGCTCACTGCATTAGCTTTGCTACACCTGGCTTCCAGTTCTTTCACTATGTTGCCATCCTGTGAGAATATGCATCCTAAGTACTTGAAACCGTCCACCTGTTCTAACTTTGTTCCTCCTATTTGGCACTCAATCCGTTTATATTTCTTTCCCACTGACATTACTTTCGTTTTGGAGATGCTAATCTTCATACCATAGTCCTTACATTTCTGATCTAGCTCTGAAATATTACTTTGCAAACTTTCAATCGAATCTGCCATCACAACTAAGTCATCCGCATATGCAAGACTGCTTATTTTGTGTTCACATATCTTAATCTCACCCAGCCAGTCTATTGTTTTCAACATATGATCCATAAATACACTCCTGGAAATGGAAAAAAGAACACATTGACACCGGCGTGTCAGACCCACCATACTTGCTCCGGACACTGCGAGAGGGCTGTACAAGCAATGATCACACGCACGGCACAGCGGACACACCAGGAACCGCGGTGTTGACCGTCGAATGGCGCTAGGTGCGCAGCATTTGTGCACCGCCGCCGTCAGTGTCAGCCAGTTTGCCGTGGCATACGGAGCTCCATCGCAGTCTTTAACACTGGTAGCATGCCGCGACAGCGTGGACGTGAACCGTATGTGCAGTTGACGGACTTCGAGCGAGGGCGTATAGTGGGCATGCGGGAGGCCGGGTGGACGTACCGCCGAATTGCTCAACACGTGGGGCGTGAGGTCTCCACAGTACATCGATGTTGTCGCCAGTGGTCGGCGGAAGGTGCACGTGCCCGTCGACCTGGGACCGGACCGCAGCGACGCACGGATGCACGCCAAGACCGTAGGATCCTACGCAGTGCCGTAGGGGACCGCACCGCCACTTCCCAGCAAATTAGGGACACTGTTGCTCCTGGGGTATCGGCGAGGACCATTCGCAACCGTCTCCATGAAGCTGGGCTACGGTCCCGCACACCGTTAGGCCGTCTTCCGCTCACGCCCCAACATCGTGCAGCCCGCCTCCAGTGGTGTCGCGACAGGCGTGAATGGAGGGACGAATGGAGACGTGTCGTCTTCAGCGATGAGAGTCGCTTCAGCCTTGGTGCCAATGATGGTCGTATGCGTGTTTGGCGCCGTGCAGGTGAGCGCCACAATCAGGACTGCATACGACCGAGGCACACAGGGCCAACACCCGGCATCATGGTGTGGGGAGCGATCTCCTACACTGGCCGTACGCCACTGGTGATCGTCGAGGGGACACTGAATAGTGCACGGTACATCCAAACCGTCATCGAACCCATCGTTCTACCATTCCTTGACCGGCAAGGGAACATGCTGTTCCAACAGGACAATGCACGTCCGCATGTATCCCGTGCCACCCAACGTGCTCTAGAAGGTGTAAGTCAACTACCCTGGCCAGCAAGATCTCCGGATCTGTCCCCCATTGAGCATGTTTGGGACTGGATGAAGCGTCGTCTCACGCGGTCTGCACGTCCTGCACGAACGCTGGTCCAACTGAGGCGCCAGGTGGAAATGGCATGGCAAGCCGTTCCACAGGACTACATCCAGCATCTCTACGATCGTCTCCATGGGAGAATAGCAGCCTGCATTGCTGCGAAAGGTGGATATACACTGTACTAGTGGCGACATTGTGCATGCTCTGTTGCCTGTGTCTATGTGCCTGTGGTTCTGTCGGTGTGATCATGTGATGTATCTGACCCCAGGAATGTGTCAATAAAGTTTCCCCTTCCTGGGACAATGAATTCACGGTGTTCTTATTTCAATTTCCAGGAGTGTAATATGAACAACAGTGGAGACAGGTTGCAGCCTTGTCTTACCCCAAAAACTACTCTGAACCATGAACTCAATTTACCGTCAACTCTAACTGCTGCCTGACTATCCATGTAAAGACCTTTAATTGCTTGCAAAAGTTTGCCTTCTATTCCATAATCTTGTAGAACAGACAATAACTTCCTCCTAGGAACCCGGTCATATGCCTTTTCTAGATCTATAAAACATAGATACAATTCCCTGTTCCACTCATAACACTTCTCCATTATTTGCCGTAAGCTAAAGATCTGGTCCTGACAACCTCTAAGAGGCCTAAACCCACACTGATTTTCATCCAATTGGTCCTCAACTAATACTCGCACTTTCCTTTCAACAATACCTGAGAAGATTTTACCCACAACGCTGATTAAAGAGATACCTCTGTAGTTGTTACAATCTTTTCTGTTTCCATGTTTAAAGATTGGTGTGATTACTGCTTTTGTCCAGTCTGATGGAACCTGTCCCGACTCCCAGGCCATTTCAATTATTCTGTGTAGCCATTTAAGACCTGACATTCCACTGTATTTGATGACTTCCGACTTAATTTCATCCACCCCAGCCGCTTTATTGCACTGCAATCTATTGACCATTTTTTCCACTTGCTCAAATGTGATCCTATTTCTATCATCATTCCTATCCCATTCTACCTCGAAATCTGAAACATTACTGATCGCATTTTCACCTACATTGAGCAACTCTTCAAAATATTGTGGTTCATGGTGTGGGTTCCCGTAGTCATGTCCTAGTTCATGAACCACGGGCAACGTATGAGTGGCCAAGTAAGTGGTCCCGACAGTCGGGATACCAGTTACTTTGGAATAAGGCTGGGCATCTCGGACATAATCTGAGTCGTGGTCACCTTTGTGCTCATACGGCAAAGACTACCAAATCCACCGGTTAGTCCCTCAGCCGTTAGGGGTAAAACCCAATGGGACTCGGGGCAAGTAAGGCTAGCAACCTGCTTCCCTGGTACTTTAAATATGATGCTGGCAACAATCAGAGCAAAATGCCTCGGACCTTTCGAGGTGACGGAGTCCCACCTCTAACTGACAATGATACTCGTAGGAGACTGTAATGCACAGATTGGAAGAGAGAAGCAACATAAAGGAGTAGTGGGCGAGTACCCTGCACACCAGCGGACAACCAAAATGCAGAAAGGCTAAAGGACTGTGCCGAGAACAGAAAATGAGATTGATGGCAACACCCTTCAGGGCCAAACCGAGTAAGAAAAAGACATGGGCAAACCCATGCTCCCGCCTTGGGGAATTCCAACTTGACCACACAGCAATCAGCTGGAGCAACACTAAAGAGGTCATGAACACAAAGGTCAGGAAGAACACAAGAATAGAATCGGATCATTATTTTACAGAAGTTAAGTGCCTTTGGATTCCAAACATGGACAGACTGCCACAGACGAATAGAAGAACCGGAAACATGACGTTAGACAGAGACAAATTAAGACACAAGCGATCCAGATATGAGGAAGGAATTGAATCATTCAATGAATGGGACGTCATGAAGCGAAATATGGTGAAACAGGTTGAACTATGGGGAAAGGATGAAAAGAAACGGAAGCACTGGTGGTGGAACAGGGGATGTGAGGAAGCGGTAGAGACTCGCAGCAAAGCCTGGAGAGACTGGAGCAGCAAGAAGGACCCAGAAAAATGGGAAGTTTTCTTAGAAGCAAGAAAGGAAGCGACCCGAACAACAAGATGGACGTGCAAAGGAGAAGTGTAGGATTTTTGCAGGGTAATTTCACGACCTGTTTACTGTGAATCACCTGAAGACGAGCTGGAGTTGGGGACTGACACAGAGGAGAGAGAGCCGCGCACTCCAACCAGGGATGAAGTCGCACGTGCCATAAGCGATCTAAAGAATAATAATGCAGCTGGAGAATATGGTATAGCAGTCGAGATGACAAAGTGGGGAGGCAATAACTCAATAGACAACATGACCAACATAATCCACCAGATTTTGAGAACAAAGAAGTTGCCAGAGGGATGGAAGAACGCAATTGTAGTACCAATACTTAAGAAGGGGACAAGAGAGATGGAAGCAACTACAGAGGAATATCGCTACTAGAGGTCGGATACAAGGTGCTGTCAAAACTCTTACTCAAGACAGTAGAAGAGCAGGTAGAAAGTACAGTTGGCGACTACCAAGCGAGATTCAGGAAGGGAAGAGGATGTATAGCACAGATATTTATCCTGAACCAACTGATAGAACATAGGGCCTTAAAAAACAAAAAGACAGTAATAGCCTTCATGGACTTCACAAAGGCATATGACTCCATCGACAGACAGACTCTTGTTAGGATCCTGAAGAACAGAGGACTAGATGGAACTACACAAGAACTATTAAAGAAATTCTGACAGACACAAAAGAAAGTGTGAGATTCAGAGGAGCACTGTCAGAAGAATTTGAGATCAAGACTGGTGCTAAACAGGGAGATTGATTGTCACCATTGTTGTTTAATACAGCACTGCAGGAAGTGATTAGGCAGTGGAGAGCAATAAACGAAGAAATGGGAATACCAGAGACTCATGTGGGAGACAAGAAGGACAACAGGGCTCAAAAGGACTGCCTAGCCTTTGCAGACAACATAGCAATAGTGAGTGAGACGGAAGAAGACGCAAAGACACAACTCGACAACTTAAGTACGGCAGCCAGAAAGGTGGGACTGAGGATCGCCTACAACAAGACAAAGACATTAAATACCACTGCTGACTGGGAAACATCGGAAGGGACTGTGGAAATGGTGGACTAATTTAAATACCTGGGAGAATTTATAACAGGAAGGAGCAGAAGCAAGGAGGGAATAACAGAGAGGATAAAGAAGATGAGGTCAGCCTTCTGTATGACAAGTGGGATATACAATAAAAAGAATATATCCACAGAAGCAAAGATAAGCCACTACAAGGCAACGGTAAGGAATGCAGTATTAAATGCTGCTGAGACGATGACACTAGCAAGAAACGGGGCAGAAAAACTAGAGAAAGAAGAGAGAAAAATACTGAGAAAAATACTAGGTCCCAAAAGAGGTGGAGAGAGATGGATATCCGGGGAAATCAGACTCAAAAGGGCATGGTTTGCTGGACATGTAATTAGGATGAGTATAGACAAAATCACGAAGAGAGTGTGGAAAACAACAGGGAGGACAAGGGGAAAGACAGGAACCAAGTGGGTTGTTGAACATCGGAAGAACTGGTTGGGATTGGGGATCAAGGTCGAAGGAAAGGAAAATTGTAGAAAGAAATATGCAGCGACCAATATGCGGGAGATCAACGACAAAGAATAATACACGAGAAGATTAGAGTGTCACCGGTGGAGCCGACAGGATAAAAGGACACTGAAGATCTCGGAAGAAGAGCAGAAGAGAAGAAGAGAAAGAATGAAGAGATTCTGGGAGAAGAAGAGGAAAATGCAGTCCACGAAAGGGCTACCCGTGGTCCTACAGAGGCCGTAACGTAAGAAGAAGAAGAAGAAGAAGAAGAAGTGAATACTAGCCATGAGTACTGAAGCCGCACATGTCCCAAGCGCAGGCACGGTACGAAACAGACGTGAAATTGTTGAACTGTTTAAACGTGTGTTTCCTGTTTGTGTTCCTGCTCGCGCAGCATGGAGGAACGGTTTTTATGGAATTAATGTCGCTTTTACCCTTTTGACAAGTATCCTTTGTTTCCATGTCAACATTGGGTTGGGAATGACCTCAGATGACTAAGTGGTTTTATTTTTTACGCCAGATGATGGAACTTCAGATGTTCCGAAACTGGTCGTGTACATAATTAAGATTGTGGATTAAGCAACTGTTGTGTGGTTTCTTCATTTTACAAAATGGATTTATACAGTTACGGCTCTCCTATAAGAAGAATTCTTCAAATTTGTATTCCGTATGTGGTTCGTAGTTAAAATTTCAAATATTTGGAGAGCTCCAAAGAGTCTAGTTGACGTACACTAGATTCCTTGCAGAACAAGGAGGGAAAACCATCCCTGTGCTGAAAACAGAAGTGAAGAGGGTTAGTCATTCCTTCACAGGACGATATAGTACAACTGCGGCAGTGAAGATATTCTCTTGCGTTTTCTTATGTATGCAAGAACCATGCGGAAACTTTGGCGCACTGTTAAAAAAATTTTCCGAGTTAACTCATAAATTAAAAGAAAAATAGGAATTATGACCTGCGCTGAACCAGGAAAGTTCACAGGAGTGTTGTACGACGAGCTTTGAAGTCTGTCATTCTTCTATAGGTGAGACAAGAAAAATTTATTTTTATTATTCATTCGTGGGGAAGGTAGACTGATCAGATACTTTACGATCCAATCATTGTAGGTGGAAGCAAGCACGCATCTTCACCCTAGAAATTATTACACTCAACTTTGCGAACCATGTGGTGTTTAGTTTTACAAGCAGGCTAAAATTTTCAACACCAAAATTCAAAGTGCTCCCGACTTGCTAAAGACTAATAGAGAAATCGCTTCGAGAGAAGATTCCATAAAGAAAATACATTAATTGTGCATCGATTTAGTGAACCTGTTTCCACGGGATTGATCAAATACGCGTTATTCGCATCGAAATTGATCGAAGAAAGAACAATATTTTTGAACATAGACGAACTGTACTTTTGCTAGCACTTCTGAAAAATCCACAGCTTTCGTAACATGCCGGCCTTTGTGGCCAAGCGGTTCTAGGCGCTACAGTCTGGAACCGTGTGACCGCTACGGTCGTAGGTTCGAATCCTGCCTCGGGCATGGATGTGTGTGATGTCCTTAGGCTATTTAGGTTTAAGTAGTTCTAAGTTCTAGGGGACTGATGACTTCAGATGTTAAGTCCCATAGTGCTCAGAGCCATTTGAACCATTTGAACCTTCGTGACACGTGTGTGGTGTTCTACGGATTCGTTTATGATTGCTTCTATGACGTATACCACCGGGAATCCTGTACTAGCACAGCAAAGGATGCAAGCGAGAGCGAGTAAGACGATTCTGTAGTCTATTGTGTAGCAAACGGAATACACATTTGAAGAAAGTTTGCTGTAATTACTGATTCATTGATGAAATTATTATGGCGAAGTACACAGACAATATGCGAATCCGTACTGCCAGCATGGTGTAGTGGTGTAGCCGTTAAACTTAGCGGTGGCGCTACTTCGTCGAGACACAGCTAACATTACGGTACAATAGGTACACATTATACTTCCAGCATCGATTTTCTCGGAAACTAGTGGCCATCACATGGAAAGCGGCTAGCCAGGTACTCATGGCAGGTCCCTCTACAACAGTGGTTCCCACCCTTTCTGACAGCATCACGCCTAAGTGTAATCAGGTATTACCTACTACCCGCGACGTCCCGCTTCCCTCACTATCGTCATTATCAGCGTCTAACTAAAATTTAGAATAAAAAAGAGAATTCTTTGATCATATTCATTATTAAAATGACAAAGAATAAATGATATGTAGGTGTTTTATTTAACCACAAACTAATGAGACTATCGGTATTGCTTATTTTGAACCTTTTTTTTTCTTTTTTAGATAAGTTACATTTCTTAAGTCAGTTGATTGCTCCATCCCTTACTTCTGAATTGGCAAAAACTGAAGACCTCAGTATGCAAATGCTTTGTGTATGACTACTGCTACTACTACTACTACTAATAATAATAATTATTATTATAATACAATGGAGGCCCTACAGCAATAGAGCAGTTATTACATGGTTACGGTTGTGTTATACTGTCAATTAGGCCGTTTATCTGTTGCGAAGTGAATAACGATGGATTTAAGTTACACAGTCATGATTTCGGCTTTGTAGCCATTCTCAAGTCCATGCTGAAATATTAAAATATGTCTGACGTGTCTGTGACACGTCATCGTTGACACGTCGGACATATTTTAATATTTCCACATGCCCTTGAGAATGAATACAAGACCGAATGAACAATTAACAGTCAAATGGTGGAAATTTGTTTCAAAACAATTCTACATGGTTGTGGTCCCCCACGAAGGAAACATCATTAAATAATGAAGCACTTCCTAGTTTACTGCGGCAACTACCTACATCTCCGAGAAGGCATTTTCATTTGTGATGTACGACATTTGCATGTCTCAATTTTAATTTTGTAAATGGGTAGCAAAAAGTATCTGTGTAGTGGATGGACTGTTTGGGGAGGAAGATGTTCATACATTCGTTTCACAAGCTGTAGCCTCCACCACACTGTCAAACGTTACTGTTAGTATGTGAAAAAAAATCATCTGTTCGGTAACTTATATAATCGGTTTTACTGCCTTACGAAATCATGTAAGAGTAATGATCTGTTAAAAATAATTCGATTTCGTGGGCGAAACGCAATCGAACCCTTTTGTTTTTACCCCTCAAAAAATTACATTTTACCCTTCACTGGATAATTAGCTCCAGGCTGGGAACCATTGCTCTACAACATACCTAAGACTCATAGAAATCGCTGATTAACAGGTTTGGTGGGTCCCCTTCCCTGTCGGTGAGAATTCGATCTACAGAAAGCCAGCTACACACTAGCAGCTGGAACCATACATGTTTACCTGTCTGATGCAATCGACGCCTGCTGTACACACATGCGGTTTGGGTAAACTGTCAGTTTATCGTAGCCGCAGCGTTAATTTTACCAAGACCACCTACAATAAATCAGACCTTAAGGCAGATATCGATAATTGACAGTATGGCGGCAATCGTGGGGGAAACAAACCAGCGTGCTTGTGTTTCCATAACGCGTGTGTGTAACATTGTATACGTCACGTTCAAGAAAAGCAAAAGCATTTATTACTAGCTGTTATTTGTTCTATATGAAGTGAATGTCGTCACAAGTGCTACGCAAGTATTTATTTTCTAGATTCTGTAGTAAGTTCGGCATAATTTAAAGTGTAAACTGTTCTTGCGATGGGTCGTAGCTGTTGTGTACCAGGATGTAAATCCAATTACGGCAAAACATCCCCGATACCTCAACATTTAAGTTTCCCAAGGAAACAGCTTTGAGGAACAAATGGATTAAACTAATTCATAGAGATAATTTTGAAGTGAACGATATAACTGTGGTATTCATTAAGCATTTTGAACCCAAGTTTGTGGTTTGGGAAGACATTTTTCCTGTGGAAAATAGTGAACCAATACATGTGCCACGAAAAATACCAAAATTAACAAATGGTGCAATTCCAACTATCTTTCCTAATCAACCTTCTTATCACACAGTACCAGTTCCTAAGGAAAGGAAGAATCCTGAAGATCGTGTTCAACAGCTACTGGAACATGATGAATGTAGTTTCAGTAAGTGGTGCGAAAATGACAATATACCTGACTTTCAGCATTTTAAAAGCGAAGTGCAGAAAAGGAATGTTTGTCCATTTACAATTTTAGTAAAGGATGACTACGTATCTTTCATTAAATTCAGTGATGTGGCATTAGTTTCAGTGTGCTTCAAGATATCAAGTTCCTTGGAAGTAAAAGTATTTCACAAAAATGTATGTTTGCCTACAGAAACCTTGAAATGGATATTACAGTCTGGGGAGGAAGAGAATTTGAAATGTAACAAGTGGACGAAATTTGACAATCTGGTGAGTCACCTAAATGTTTTCACAGATAACTCTACTGGCACCATTGACAAGATTATAATTTTAGTCAATGTTCTCAAACAAGCACTGAAAGATGGTAGTGATTTTGACGCTGAAATAGCACCTAAAATAGAATTTGTTTTGGAGCAATTACAGCTTGCAATAGCAAAGCAAAGTAGATATTCTCCTGAGCTTTTGATGAGGGCATCAACCATTTGCTTTTCATTTCCTGGTGCCTACCATCACTTGAGAAAAACAAAATGTTAACATCACCTCATCCTGTCTATTTAAGGCAGTTTTAATGCAAAATGGACCCAAATAAACCTTGTATTGGTCCATCACAGGTAGCGTTTTTGAGGGAAAAAAATAAATTTCTTCAGGAAAGTGACAAGGTAATTTCAGTGATGCTAGATGAAGTTTATGTTAACTCAAAATTCTCTTATAAGGCAGGAAAGGTACTTGGTGTTGCTGAGAATACTTCAGATAATACAACAGCGGGTACAATGCAGGTTTTCATGGCATCATCTTCACATTCTGATTATAAAGAAGTAATAGCTCTCTTTCCTGTAAAAAATATTAATTCTGATACACTACTGAAAATGACAATTGATGTATTAAAGTTAATGCATGAGCTTTGGTATGATGTTACATGCCTGGTAACAGATAACCATAACACTAATAGAAAAATGTATCAGCTTATGTGTGGTGGCACTTTACAGCTGTGTATTACAAATCCAGTCGCTCCATCCAAATTTCTCTTTCTTCTGTTTGACAGTGTGCACTTGCTTAAGTGTATCAGAAATAACTGATTGAATGGAAAAAATGAATCCTTCATAATGCCAAATATTGAGAATATCCAAATTTCTCTTTCATCTGTTTGACAGTGTGCACTTGCTTAAGTGTATCAGAAATAACTGATTGAATGGAAAAAATGAATCCTTCATAATGCCAAATATTGAGAATACATTTGCTTTCATCAATACCTTTCTACAGAGTGATGAAGGGAATGCTGCATGTGAATATACTGTCAGTGAAGCAGAGTTTTCAGATTTGAGGAACCCGTTTCATTCTGAGAAAAATGAACTGTTGAAACTTGCCCCAAAGCTAGTGAGAAATGCAGTATATCCAACTCCTATTGAGAGACAGAATGTTACCCTTACTCTCAGTGTTATTGATTCTAAAAATGTGGCAGCACTAGAAATTTTGAAAAGTCAAGGGATTGAGATTTCTGATGGCACTATTCAGTTTTTGAAATTAATCATTAAATGGTGGACAGTTTCTAATGTACAGCATCCCATGAAAGGCAAATACACATCACATGATAATTCTAGCCCAATCACTGGACCTACTGACTGCAAACTTGTGTTTCTTGAAAATTTGAAAACATATCTTGATATCTGGCATGCATTGTCTACTCATGGAAAATTAACCAATGGAACATATACTGCTTTCTCTCACACACTTGCAACAACAGTTCAGTTATGCAGATACATTTTTAACACTTACAACTGGTCCTACATTCTTACAGCAAAATTACACACTGATGCTTTAAAAGCAAGATTTTGAGCTTATAGAAGGCTAAGTGGCTGCACATATAATGTTTCAGTTGAGCAAATCTTGAAATCTGAGAGGAAACTGAAAGTAATAAGTCTACTAAAGCTCAGATCTACTAAACATGGTGAATTTACATTAAATGATTTTGCAGCAAAAGTAAATTACAGCATAAAACACCAAACGTATGAAAATTAGATAAATTAGAACCTGCTCTAGAGGAACTAGCAAACATTCCCATGATGGATGAAGATTTGAAAGTCTTGGTTTGTATTGCTAGCTACACCAGCAAAACAGTGCTTGAAAAGCTGCAAAAAGGTGGAAAATGTGCAGGCTGTGTAGAAATGCTACAGACAGAGGATGAAATTTTGTTGCAGTGTGAAACCAAAAAACTCCTTTCCTATATCAACTAACTGAATCGTGGGGATTGAAGTGTCCTTCGTCTATAATGATTTCCTTGTATTGTAATATATAAAAACCTTTTCAAGTTCTGATTAGCAGCACATATGAACCAGAATTTCTCAAACTTCAAAATCAGAGAGATGCAGTACTTGCCTTAGGAACTGAATTGTGTGAAAATGCCATTAGTAACCTCAGTGATGTGTGCAAATGTGGCATTCCTTTTAAGACAATAATCAAGAAAAGTATTAAAGTGCTTTCAAATATTTTTATTAATAATTATACAAAACTGTTGAATGAAAAGTGTGTTTCAAAGGAAATAGCTCGAACACTAGTCAAACAAAAAAAGGAACTCATGAAGACATTGCAGCAAAAATAACAAAACGCAAAGCGGCCAAGCTGAGCAGCAAATAAATCCAACAGGTATTCAAAATCAAACCACTTCTAGCATATCACGTAATGACAGTGACAAGAATTAACTGCATATTGTTTAATACAATTTTGAGCTTTAGTTACACGCTTCATTTATTATTGCTATGTAGTTTCTATTTTGCAAATTATTATTAGTGTCCAAATATGCCATTTACATGTGCTGTGTAGTAGTTGTTTGGATTTGTTTTGAGTTGCATCTCATAATTTTACTTCGTCATAGTAATTGTTACGTAATTTGTGGCTTTAGTGACAACTTTTTATTTAAGTTTGAATATAGAAAAATACATAACAATACGACAAGTCTTACGCAATTTAGAATCTACTTTCCATTTATGAAGTTTGTAAATAATTCGTATTAGGGTAGCGCTGAAATACTTGGCCTAAGACTGTCGCCATCTTGGTTTCTGTGTTGTGGTCTGATGTATTGTAGGTGGTCTTGATGTTACTTGCCTTCATAGGTGTCCCGTGACGGTTGGGGGCGGGGGGGGGGGGTGAAGGGGGTACTTGTTCCGTCCTGGAATATGGGGTATGTTCTCTCGAATTTCTAGCAGTAATTGTCTGCAGTATTGAACTGCAGATTAACATTGCCTTGGGTGACAGGAAATACGATGACTTCAGCAATGACTCCCTGTCTTGTTATTTTCTTCTTATTCGCACCGTTCATGGTGATTAACTGGCGCGTGGCAGTTACGGCGCTGTTATGTCCTCCAGGTGCATGCGATGTGTCACAGAACAGTGCTGAAATAGTCTCCTTAATCTTTTCTCTGTCTCTTCCTCGTACAGCCCTTTCCGAGCGGCCAGAACGGACAGTTCCAACAGTCAGGAGCGAAGATTCTTGGCACAGCGTAAACATCGTAGCAGTATGCACGTGCCCATCACCTGTGCCCAACTGCCTCAAGAATTCCCTGTCCTTTTGCTGCACAGTGTATTCCCATTAGTAAATAAAATGTAAATGTCGTGTGACCAGGGCCTCCCGTCGGGTAGACCGTTCGCCGGCTGCAAGTCTTTCGATTTGACTCCACTCCGGCGACTTGCGCGTCGATGAGTATGAAATGATGATGATTAGGACAACATAACACCCAGTCCCTCAACGGAGAATATCTCCGACCCAGCCGGGAATCGAACTCGGGCCCTTAGGATTGACATTCTTTCGCGCTGACCACTCAGCTACCGGGGGCGGACATTCCCAACAGTAGTATACCGTTTCTGTATGGAGAAAGAAGATCCATGACGACTTGCAAATTCTACCGTCTGTTGTACATGGTAGGGCTGTTGCAGTAGCCTCTGAGGAAAAAAGCTGTATATATTTGATCTACGAGCCCAGCTGCTTTAGTCGATATATAAAATGTCACTCTGTGTTACAGAAGAGACAAAAAATCCTGTACAATTTATTCTCCTGGAATTGGAACCTTCTCAACTTTACGGGGTGTAACACATCCCCACATGCAGTCATGGAGCTTCGAATTCGAGTCCTGGTGGCTGCACAATAATGTGAAAGATGGGGACTGTCCTGGTTGAGTAGTAGGCTATGAAAAGTAGAGTCTACCGGCCTGTTTGTTGGTGCTTTTGGAAGATTTCTCATGTACGTCTAGTCGGTTACAGGCTCTAGGCTACACTTTACGTACCCAAAGATGTCCCGCGTCCGGCCATCCTGATTTAGGTTTTCCGTGATTTCCCTAAATCGCTCCAGGCATATGCCGGGATGGTTTCTTTGAAAGGGCGCGGCCGGTTTCCCACCCCGTCCTTCCCTAATCCGATGAGACCGATGACCTCGCAGTTTGAACTCTTCCCCCAAAATAACTCCCCGCCCCCCCCCCCCCCCAACCCAAAGATGTGGTTTTCCGAACACACTTCGTTTCATTTTAGTTATACGAGTCAACATCAAAAAATAGAAAGCATGAAAGTGATGAAATAAATCCATTAAGTTGGTCAGATTTGTGTTGTAATTAAAGAAAGTGTTGTATATGACATCAAATCTAACAATCCTTTTTTCAGACTTCACAACCTGTTCCTTCACTTCGAGGAGTATTAACGCTGGCTATTTTTGTTGATATCTATCAGGATTTTCTCACTCGTTCTGACTTTTTTCTGTTTCAGATTTTTAATTTCCGTTTCATAACGCATCACACGGTCAAAAAAATTTTTTTATAAATACTTCTAGCTTTATTTCGTAACTCGTTGGATATGGCAAATTTAATAATATGAGAATAAAATTTTAGATCGTCGAATCAAAAAGAAGGAATTAATACAAGGTGTTTGGAAATTCCCGTTAAAAAGCTGTAGGACTTGTAGAGGGGAGTGGGTACATAATATTTTTAACAGAAATCCATGTCCTGGAACGTAAAGTTTTCGTTCTACGACGGTTTCAATACAGATGTGTGACTCATCCATTTCTGCTTGAGGACTTGAATTAGTCGTGACGCAGTACAGTTATTAGATAACAGTTCGAAAGGAAACATAACGAAAGCTCGATTTATCTCTAAGGCACGTTTGTGTTTGTTAACACTTAAACATTACGTGTTTACATTATTCCAAAACAAAAAATAACGCAGCATTCTGTACGTACAGAGCATTACGACAGCGGCTCAGTATTGTTACAGACATTATACCTACGAAACATGTTCTGGTACACACTCTCCGTTCCACCTGGTGTCTCTTAAATTTCTCCTGCAGCGGCCAGCAGATCTTCTGTTCTCTACAGCAGCAAGGCGGACGATAAGTGACATCAGGTGACCGTCTGAGGCAGTACACGTCATCCTGTCTACCATACTGCATACTGGGAAAAGCGACTCTGAGTCCTTCCTCTTTCCCTCAGCAGACGTGGCCGCATTACACACCTGAACTGAAACCGTCGTAGAACGGAAACGATTCGTTTCCGGACATGGGTTCCTATAGAAAATATTATGTACTCACTCCCCTTTCTAAGTCCTAGAAGTTCGTAACGGTAGTTTCCGAACACGCTGCGTTAACAACTTAAAAAGATGTACTTTGCGTACAAGTGAATACGCGTACCTTCTAGATGTAAAGGTAAAATATCTTGAAAATACTAACTGGATACTGTCAATCATTCGAGATACAATACGGTGACTTTTTAGTAATTTTTGACAAATTCTGTTCCTGGAGAACGACACGTTTTCAGACTCACTGATTGAACTACACAAAAAATGACAGTTTCAGAATTTTGCTCGCTCTTGGGAAAACTTCTCCTGACGCGCATGCTTGGCTTAGTTTCACTCCCAATATTCTCATCATCCCTTTCAACATTTGAACATGAGCTTCGTGGAATATTCAAGAACCTCAACAGCTAGAAGCTTTGGTTCATTTGCAATAGAGAAATACGCTGAATTGACAAAAGTCACAGAATAGCTATTGGCCGGCCGCGGTGACCGAGCGGTTCCAGGCGCTCCAGTCTGGAACCGCGAGACTGCTACGGTCGCAGGTTCGAATCCTGCCTCGGGCATGGATGTGTGTGATGTCCTTAGGTTAGTTAAGTTTAAGTAGTTCAAAGTTCTAGGGGACTGATGACCTCAGATGTTGAGTCCCATAGTGCTTAGAGCCATTTGAACCATTTGATAGCTATTTGCACGTATGTATATGGCAGTAGTATCGCTTAAACGAGGTATAAAATGTCAGTATATTGGCGGAAGTGTCGTTTTTATTCAGGTTTACGACGTGATTGTGACCGCATGACGAGACGGGAATAGGGTATTTGTCTGTTTTCTGAAAATTGCCTTAAATGATTAATTATGTCATTTTATGCTCCTCTTGAATTTCTGTATTCTTTTACAATAACAGAAATGAAATTCAAATAATTTGAAAGCCCACTAAAATGCTCCATTCGAGTCATGTGATGCCTGTGACTCACTGGCTAGCTCGCCGCTCCTACTGTCATACAGATAATTCACAGTGATATCTTATTTTGGAATTTACATTTCGGAAAATAGGTTACAAATGGTGTGTAGTGCCATACAGTGCAAATGCACCTATAAAAACTCCTGGAAAGTTTTTTTGAGTGTTCGAGAGAATGAGACGATTCTTAAAATGGGTTAGACTGTACTGGCAAATTGCCGTCACGTCGACGCAATAACTTCATTAAAAATGTGTTACACTCTGAAGTTAACATTAATTTACCTCCCTTTACCACTGTTACAAGGAAGGATAGCAGCATTTAAAGAAATTAAACTCTTAAGAAAAATTGTCGTTTTACCCGACTTCGCACAAGTACTTCGCTCGCTCACTTGTTAGACAGGTAGCCCGTCGAATTTTACAAGGTGATGTCCGTAAATCGCCGGTTCGAATCCAACCCGAAAGAATATTTTAACTTATTTTTAAAACGAGTCGACAGTCTTTTCATATGAAAAACAAGTCACAGTTACGAAACTTCACCACACCGATCAAAAAGAGAATATTAAGTACTGTGTTTTCCTTGCTGTTTACGTGCGCTTAGATTTGCAATCGCTGTCCACGCTCGTCACGTTCAAAAAGATATTTTGTAGTTAATGTAACCACACACTTCCACCTTTATTAGAAACAATGTTTTTTATCTTTTTTCGTTCCAATTATGATCCCTCATGTTCAAACTGGAGTAAGACTGCTTCACACGCTGGCGTTAGTTTACACTCACAAATATCACAGACTTTACGTTTGTGTTGCCTGCATGCTTTATGTATCTCCGTATAGAAAACCTCATTGTCATACGCCTCGTTGTACTGTGAATGTATGGTGATATCTTCACTACTATAACGCTTTCCAAAAAAGTGAATTGTTTGTTCGCTAAATAAATGCATTTATCCTCTGTTGTCCATTTCTCAGACTAAAATTAATGTGAAGCTATATAAAATACATCCCACCATCGAAACAACTACTACTATCTGTTCTTGCTAACGCTATTGTCGTGCTTCGTGTAACACTTTTGTAAATACATTGTCCTTGCACTATTTGAACATTTGATTTCATTATCCGTACTCAGATGCGCTATCCATTGCGCCACTGACCACCTCGGCAGACGGAAATCTCTGCTGAGTGTCTTCCATATAGGAAATCGGCACTAAGGTTTGCCAAGAATACTGTTATTGTGCTTTGAGTCGTAGATCATGACCAATAGTCCACAGCATAGTCATAATATAGTGACCCATTTGCAAAAGTTCCACAATTCTTTAGTTTCTAGCGAGTTTAATGATGTTGCGGGGAGCAGGGTAGAGACTGTACGTCGTTGCACATATCGTCGCTCTAAATGGGTGGACATCAACTTTCGCAAGGTTTCCACAATCAGCGTTCACAAAGTTCCTTTCTACTGTTAGTTAAAAATTGTAGTTGCGTTTCGCAGCACTAAATAGCTAAACTATTTGCAGAAACAGTACGTAAAAACCTTGTAACTTCTGCTAATACACGTGAAACTTCGCCTTACTCCTAGTTTATGACGTAACAAGAGCATGACACAATAACAGAGAGTTTTCGATCACGTAATCAAAGCTTGATATTTAATTTTTTTAAGCTTTAATTACACAAAAATAACAGATACTTCGTGATAATATTGACCGTAAATGCTATTCGAATGTTATAATCAATCTGAATAACAACAGTCCGAACCATATTTTTAACACAGGAAAGTAGCCTATTAACAGACTTCGAACGCGAAGTGGTAATTGGAGGTAGATGCATGGGACATTCTGTTTCTAAAATCGCCAGGGAATTCAATATTCCGAGATCCACAGTGTCAAGAGAGTGCTGAGTATACCAAATTTGGCCGGCCGGTGTGGCCGAGCGGTTCTAGGCGCTTCAGTCTGGAACCGCGCGACCGCTACGGTCGCAGGTTCAAATACTGCCTCGGGCATGGATGTGTGTGATGTCCTTAGGTTAGTTAGGTTTAAGTAGTTCTAAGTTCTAGGGGACTGATGACCTCAGATGTTAAGTCCCATAGTGATCAGAGCCATTTGAGCCATTTTGAATACCAAAGCGCCGCGCGGGATTATCCGAGCGGTCTAGGGTTCAAATGGTTCAAATGGCTCTGAGCACTATAGGACTTAACTGCTGAGGTCATCAGTCCCCTAGAACTACTTAAACCTAACTAACCTAAGGACATCACACACATCCATGCCCCAGGCAGGATTCGAACCTGCGGCCATAGCAGTCGCGCGATTCCGGACTGAAGCGTCTAGAACCGCAAGGCCACTTCGGCCGGCGCGGTTTAGGGCGCTGCAGTCATGGACTGTGCGGCTGGTCCAGGCGGAGGTTCGAGTCCTCCCTCGGGCATGGGTGTTTGTGTTTCTCCTTAGGATAATTTAGGTTAAGTAGTGTGTAAGCTTAGGGACTGATGGCCTTAGCAGTGAAGTTCCATAAGATTTCACACACAACTCAACATTTTTTTTAAATACCAAATTTAAGGCATTACATGTCATCACGGATAACGCAGTGGCCGACGACGTTCATTTAACGACCGAGGGCAGCGGCGTTTGCGTAGAGTTGTCAGTGCTAACAGACAAACAACACCACGTGAAATAACTGCAGAAGTCAATGTGGCACGAACGATGAATGTATCTGCTAGGATAAAACACTATCTGTTTATGGTTCATCTAAATTTTTTATAATTTTTTGCTTTAAAATTTTCGCATATTGGTACTATACTTTCTGTATATGTAAAGTGTATTACACTGGGGGTTGAGGTTCTTTGCATTGTATGTGAGTAATGTATGTAAAATACTATGCAATTTTTCTTTGAAATTTTGTATTTAAAAATATTTGTGTGTATAAACTGTTCATGTTGATCTACATTTGACAATCGTAAGAAATGGTCAACGTTTAGGACCAATATAAGAAATAGGCGTTATGTAAAAGCCAGTGTGCTTTTGTTGGAAACCAAAGTGGCTCTGGGGAGTGGAAAAGGTGGCAAGGGCGAATTGGCGCGCTACCTAAAGCAAGCGCGGGAAGTAGGTCACACAGTCTGTAGGCAGCAGTGATTGAGGCAACACCCTTGTTGAGCAGGAGAAGCTTTGCCTGCAAATTTGCACAAAAATGCTTCGGATGAAGACCGCAAACGGTTTACGGCATAGCTGCGAGTTGTTGGGCTACTGTATCTAAAACTGAACGACGCCAAGAAGAGAAATTAAGCCCATACAGTAAGATACTTGCTGGCCTTACTATGGATAGTGTGGTTGCCATAACTGTTCACCACACCCAAGCCTACAACCACCAGATAAGATATTTTTGGTATTCTACTGTTGTACAGCGTGAACCATTAATTCAAACGGTGTTTTATTAGTGAATAATCAGTCTTGAACTTTAAAGAAACTGGTTTACCCTGTTATATCATCCTAATCATACACCTATATAGGGTTCCTTCCTGGTGTTTGATTAATCCGAGTACTGTTTTACAGACTTAGGAAGTGCCAAGTTATTATAAAGGGACACCATTAAAATTGTTTTTGTGCAAATAATGAGTGTAATAGCTTTTGAAAGTAGATTCTAGTAAGAAACAGGTTTTCTTTAAGTGAAATGTTCAGTATAAAAAGTGTGTGCTTTAGTATCTAAGCATTTTAGTATTTAAGTTTATTGGTTATGGAAAGTGCTTTTCTAAAGGTCCCCCCTGGCCAATTTTTTTTTTTTTTAGCTTCCTTGAGGCTATCTACTGGAATTTTTCTGTTTTAGAAACGTAATGTATAAGGGTGTAGCAGTCAAATAATTCCAGTGTCTGCACCAACATTGTTTACGTGGAGTAATGTTTATTTGAAGAAGCATCTTAAACAATAGCAAGAAAGTAGGCAAAATTCATACTTCTGCTTTTCCAATACTTCACTGTTTCATTGCCTGGATGGGCTGGCGACCGTTATTGTAAACCACTAAATGAACTTGGAACTGAGTTGTCCTAGCTTCAATGTAATACTATTCATACTGCATTTCTTTCTAACCGCTGGATGAGATCTTAGGAAAAGAATTGAATAGTTTTATTTATTTATCCATTAGACACAACACACGGTCAAATCCTGTAAAACGGTCATTAGCTTTTCTATTAACAGGACTATTCTCCTACAGTGTACTTTATTTGGAAACTAAACTAAATTTAGTAAGAGGGTTACACGTGGCAACATAGATATCGGGTTTTCCGTTATTTAGATAAAAGCATACTAAATTACAATAATAATGGTAGGGTTATAAGTGCGGCGATATTTGGCGATAAACAGCTATGGCAGCAGACGACCGACGCGAGTGCATTTGCTAACAAGACAACATCGCTTGCAGCGCCTCTCCTCGTCTCTTGACCATATCGGTTGGACCCCTGAAAACCTTGGCTTGGTCGGAGGAGTCCCGATTTCAGTTGATAAGAGCTGATGGTAACATTCGAGTGTGGCATATATCCCACGAAGCCATGGACCCAAGTTGTCAGGAAAGCACTGTGCAAGTTGATGGTGGCCTTATATTGGCGTGGCATGTGTTTACGCGGAATGGACTCGGTCCTTTGGTCCTACTGAACCGATCAATGACTGGAAGTGGTTATATTCCGCTACTTGGAGACCATTTGCAGCCATTCATGTACTTCATGTTCCCAAACAGCGATGGAAATTTTATGGATGATGATGCACAATGTCACTGGACCACAGTTGTTCGCGATTGGTTTGAAGAACATTCTGGACTATTCGAGCGAATAGTTTGGCCATCCAGATATTCCGACATGAATTCTATAGAACATTCATGGATCATAATCATGAGGTCAGTTTTTTCAAAAAATCCTGCAGTGGCAACACTTTCGCGGTTATGGACGGCTTTAGAGGGAGCGTTGTTCAGTATTTCTGAAGGGGCTTTCTAGGACTCCGTGTTAGGAGTTATCCCATGACTTTTGTCACCTCAGTGTACTGTCTGAAATCCGAGATACGTTTACTTGTTTCAGTTCCTTTCGTTAATCACGTCCAATGTTTGTTTTATATTGTTTATTTTGGGAAACTGAAGTCTTTTCACAGAAAGTTCTGACTCTTCCACGTCGGTCTGTGTGGCCGAGCGGTTCTAGGCGCTTCAGTCTGGAACAGTGCGACCGCTACGGTCGCAGGTTCGAATCCTGCCTCGGGCATGGATGTGTGTGATGTCCTTAGGTTAGTTAGGTTTAAGTAGTTCTGAGTTCTAGGGGACTGATGACCTCAGATGTTAAGTCCCATTGTGCCCAGAGCCATTTGAACCATTCTGACTCTTCCACTTTCCTCCGGCTCCCCCCCCCCCCCCCCAACCTTATTTTTAAAAAAATAAATACACCACTTCTTTGCTCTCGCGATGATAGTCTTTTTAGTTAACTTGCAACTTGCCATATGAAAGACTGACTGTGATAGGTTTCAGTAAACTCCTCGTTTACTGTGTCTGACTTCATGATTCCATCTCGTTCTTTATCTACACCTGTATTTCCACACTGCCCACTTCCGAGAAAAATGACCGCGTACAACAAGAATGCCGCAGTGAGTCGGATGTGCGCTGTGGAATAGTCTACAGCCGTTCTAAAAACGTTTTCACGGATGAAATAACCTCAAAATAGTAGGTATGAGTGACTCGATGAGAATGGAGCTGTGTAAATATAGTATGTTAGGGTATAGGTACAAATTGGTACCTTAATACTCAGAAGTGGGATAGAAAGGCAGCCAGCATCAGCATTTATGTTCAAGCATGCATTTCTCGCGCTATTTTCACGTTTTGGTCCATTAACTGTATAAACGTCAGCAGGAAATGGACAGTTGTAGTGCTTACATTCTGCTCTTGAGTCTAACCGATCGAAACGCCCGGATATTAAAATTTCGTGAATCGGTTTTGGAGCTCACAAAACCGGGAGTCTGTCGGCAGCCCTCCGGAGTTAGCATGGTAGTCGATAGCCAGTGATTTTCAGGGCAATGGAAAACTGGCAGACTTATGAAGTGTGTTTCTCGTGCATGATGTGAAGGGCTCAGCTGTTTTCACGTTTTTGTGAGAAAAGATGCCACGTAATGAGTGAGTACCCGCTAGGTGGAAAGAGGTCTCATATCAGCACGTGGAGATATCAGCTTGCTGGAAGTATTGTTTCACAACGAGACGGACTTGAGGAAGTCTATAGTAGACAATAAATTCCACTTATTGCAGCTGAAATTTGCTATGATTCCGCGTACGGGGTAACAGTATTGAACTATATGAAAGAAACGTAAATTCGTCTCAAAATACGGAGTGCACACATTTTATTCAACGTGTAAACGTTATTACAGATATTCGAATTTAGGTTATGACATGTTCGATGTGCTGCCATCACTGGCCATGATGTGGTGCAGACGAATAGCGAAATTCAGCATGACCCACTGAAGTGTCGGAACATCGATGCTATCGATGACCACTTGAATGGCTGTTTTCAGCTCAGCAATGGTTATGGGATTATTGCTGTACACCTTGTCTTTAATATAGCCACACAAAAAGCAGTGGCATGTGTTCACATCTGGAGAACATGGCGGCCAGTCGAGGCTCATGTCAGTGACCGCTGGATACCCCAGAGCCAGAGTGCGGTCCCCAAAGTGCTCCTCAAGGACATCAAACACTTTCCTGCTTCGATGGGGTCGAGCTCCGTCTTGAATGAACCACATCTTGTCGAAGTCAGGGTAACTTTGGAAAATGGGGACGAAATTATTTTCCAAAACCTTCACGTAGCGTTCCGTAGTCGCCATGCCATCAATGAATATCGCATCGATTTTTCTGTGACTGGACACTGCAAACCACACAGTCACCTGTTGAGGGTGAAGAGACTTCTCGATCGCGAAATGCGGATTCTCAGTCCCCCAGATGCGCCAATTTTGCTTGTTGATGAACCCATCGAAATGAAAGTGGGCTTCGTCACTAAACCACGCATGTATGCGTATACTGATTCCCATCATGCCCCGCGGCCAATCGCGTAGTTTGAACATTCTGACGCAAATCGTTCAGAAGTTATGAAGTTATTATTTCATATAGTTCAATAATTGGAACACGTGGGGCAATACTGACCCTACGACATATCTTAGAAAATAGATTAAGGAAAGACCAAAAATGGCTCTGAGCACTATGGGACTCAACATCTTAGGTCATCAGTCCCCTAGAACTTAGAACTACTTAAACCTAACTAACCTAAGGACATCACACACATCCATGCCCGAGGCAGGATTCGAACCTGCGACCGTAGCGACCGCGCGGTTCCAGACTGTAGCGCCTAGAACCGCATGACCACACCGGCCGGTCAAGGAAAGACCAACCTACGTTTCTAGCATTTGTAGACTTAGAGAAAGCTTCTGACAACGTTGACTGGAACACTCTCTTTCAAATTCTCATGGTGGCAGGGATAAAATACAGGGAGCGAAAAGCAATTTGCAATTTGTACAGAAACCAGAAGGCAGTTATAAGAGTCGAGGGGCATGAAAGGGAAGCAGTGGTTGGGAAGAGAGTAAGACAGAGTTGTAGCCTATCCCCGATGTTATTCAATCTGTATATTGAGCAAGCAGTAAAGGAAACAAAAGAAAAATTCGGAGTAGGAATTAAAATCTATGGAGAAGAAATAAAAACTTTGAGGTTCAGCGATGACATTGTAATTCTGTCAGACACAGCAGAGGACCTGGAAGAGCAGCTGAACGGAATGGACAGTGTCTTGAAAGGAGGATATAAGATGAACATCAATAAAAGAAAAACGAAGATAATGGAATGTAGTGGAATTAAATCGGGTGATACTGCGGGAATTAGATTAGGAAATGAGACACTTAAAGTAGTAAATGAGTTTTACTATTTGGGGAGTAAAATAACAGATAATGGTCGAAGTAGAGAGGATATAAAATGTAGACTGGCAACGGCAAGGAAAGCGTTTCTGAAGCAGAAAAATTTGTTAACATCGAGTATATATTTAAATGTCAGGAAGTCGTTTCTGGAAGTATTTGTATGGAGTGTAGCCATGTATGGAAGTCAAACGCGGACGATAAATAGTTTAGACAAGAAGAGAATAGAAGCTTTCGAAATGTGGTACTACAGAAGAATGGTGAAGATTAGATGGGTAGATCACATAACTAATGAGGACATATTGAATAGAATTGGGGAGAAGAGTTTGTGGCACAACTTGACTAGAAGAAGGGATCGGTTGGTAGGACATGTTCTGAGGCATCAAGGGAACACCAATTTAGTACTGGAGGGCAGCGTGGAGGGTGAAAATCGTAGAGGCAGACCAAGAGATGGATACACTAAACAGATTCAGAAGGATGTAGGTTGCAGTAGGTACTGGGAGATGAAGAAGCTTGCACAAGATAGAGTAGCATGGAGAGCTGCATCAAACCAGTCTCTGGACTGAAGACCACAATAACAACAACAGTTCAATAATTGTCACCCTGTACGTCTTTCTTGTTTTCTAATTTAGACTATTATCCTGTTTTGTTTATGGAGGAGGATGGAGGTTGTTTATGGGGGAGGTTGGAGACGGTGTAGTAGCTGTTTGTGGATCTAAGAGTCTTTTGAAAGTAGTTGGATTGTTACAGGAATTTGATTTGTGGTACACGTCTCGTAGGTCACTCGGTGGCGTCGCTTATTTAGAGTGATAGTACAGTGATCTGCAAACCTTAAGGATGAGATAGACAAATTAACATAACATACTAACTACTAAATGGGAATGAATGAAAGTACGGTAGCATGTTGCTACAGGTCTGCCAATTGTGCACAGAAAGTTGCGTGGCACGCGGCTTGAGGTCATAGAGCCAAATGGAGCTGGCCCCACACAACGAGGTAGTTTAAGTAACGGAAAAGACAGAGTGTATCAACCAGCGTGCAGTTCAGGCGCGCTGTGGTGGTGGTCTTCATTACTGTATGGTCGGGAGACAACATCTGGATGTCATCATTCAAGGAGCAGTCACCGGGAAAATGGAAGAAGAACGAAGGGCGACAAGTGGAGTCCACGAGTTTGGTATCGTTCAAAGCTATGTTTCACGTGCATGGTTAACATTCCGATCCACAGGCACCACTACCCGAAGGAGGGGAGTTGGTCGACCACTGTCAACTACAGCATCAGATAACCGCTACATCGTGCAACAGGCGAGAAGGGACACACGTGAAACGGAGCCTGCAATGGAAACAACATTTAACAGTGCTACAAGGCACGAAATCTCACGCTCCGTAGTGGGACGGTGACTGCATGAGGGTGGTCTCATTGCCCGATGAACGGTACGTTGTGTTTCGTGGGTCTGCACATCGGTGACACCATTTGCGATGGTGCCAAGACAACACGGACTGGACTAATAGGGAGCCGGGTCGCGCGCTAGTCTCGGATGAGAGCAGATTTCAGTTGAGTGGTGATTCTGGATGTATCCTTATATGGTGAGAGGTAGTAACACGTATTGTGTTCAGGAACATTGCCGAATACGATCGTTTGGTGGCGCAGGTGTTATGGTGTGTGTGTGTGGGGGGGGTGGGAGGGCATAGTGTTGCATGGCCATACTGACCCCCTATTCATTGAACAGGGTATACTCATCAGTGAAAGTTATTGTGATAATGTACGTCTACTCGATGTGCGTCTTTCCAAGGGTACATCTGGCCCTGAATTCATTTTTATGAGCGACAATTAGCGACCACACCGAACGGTGCAGGTGGAAGACCTCTTGGAAAGAGAGGATATTTGGCGAATGGACTGACCTGCCTGTTATCCCTACTAAAATCCCATCGGCCATGTGTGGGATGCGGTGCACACATACCAACGACCATACAGCAGTTGGCAGCCGCGCTGGTGGAGGAATGGGTATCGATAGCTACGATGCCATGGTGTAGGTTCAAGTTCTTAGGTTGGCACTACGACACCGGCACTGACGACAGCGCCCTCTAGCCGGCGCTGTGTAGATCTACGAGCTCCACTCCAGATTCAGCCCATTTGATTCCGAGGAGACGACCAAGCAACATTGTTTCTACTCCATGAGGGCTAGCAATTACAGACTGTGTTACTTCAGTGATAGTATGTCCAGCTACTAGTAGCTGTTACATTTGATGGATGAACGGCTTCGCACCTACTTGCTCATCTGTATGCAAAGTTAAGTAAAAGAGATATAACCTAATTGTAGTACTGAATCATTTTCACCCTTTCCTGCTCCTACTCACTTCCTACATTCGGCCTCCCCATGCGGATCCTGTATGACCTTATTCCGTTACTGCACCTCCTCCTTTTCCTCGAACGGATACGGATCCTCTCCACCTCCCATAAACTTGATCCCCCTCACCCGCTTGTCTCTCCCATCCTCTCCCACCCTGCCCGCTGCCGCGCCTGTATTCCCACGTCCCACCTGCTCTCCATCTCTCCACTCTCCATACCCTCTCCCAAGGTGGCTTCCACCAACTCCCCCTCCCTGATGATGCCCTCATCCCCTCCTATCAACTTTGATCCTCCCTATCCCCTCCCTGTGAACCTCCCTCCCTCCTCCCCCCAGGCTTCCCCTCCCCCTAACCTCCTTTCCTCCCCCCCCCCCCCATCTCCACTGCCACGGGCATCTACAGTCTCCCCTCTCCCTCCTCCCCCGCTTTTTCCGCTTTTAGCAGGTCCCTGGACTCGTACTCGTCAAGTGACCATTCGCGCGCCAGAGATCATCGCCATCAGTTCTGTGTGTGTGCCGTCATGTTCGTGCTTCAGTGTTTTCACTGCACCACGCTCCACATTCACATGTGTTATCTCAGTCATCAGTGTTCGTGTACAGTGCTGACCGTTTTCTATTTTTTAGTACACCTGTGAACGGCTCCGCGTTTTTTACTCATGTGTCTACTGTTTTTGTCCACCATTGTGTTATGTTTTTCTGTGTCTTCTTTGTTTCTATTTGTACTGACTGTGGCCGAAGAGCGGCGTAATATTGCCGCTGCCGGCCCACCTTTTGTATGTGTCATAATAACAATAAAAAAAAAACCACAAGAACTCCTTACCAACCTTCTGGCCAGCGTGCGGAGTATGAACTGCTGTCCATGGCGATCGCACATCCTGTTAAGAACCATGTCCCGCCTTTTTTAATGTCCATGGGACCAAAATAAATCGCAGCTAGGTAACGACACAAAATACAGGGTGATTCAAAAAGAATACCACAACTTTAGGAATTTAAAACTCTGCAACGACAAAAGGCAGAGCTAAGCACTATCTGTCGGCGAATTAAGGGAGCTATAAAGTTTCATTTAGTTGTACATTTGTTCGCTTGAGGCGCTGTTGACTAGGCGTCAGCGTCAGTTGATGCTAAGATGGCGACCGCTCAACAGAAAGCTTTTTGTGTTATTGAGTACGGCAGAAGTGAATTGACGACAGTTGTTCAGCGTGCATTTCGAACGAAGTATGGTGTTAAACCTCCTGATAGGTGGTGTATTAAACGTTGGTATAAACAGTTTACAGAGAATGGGTGTTTGTGCAAAGGGAAAAGTTCTGGATGGCCGAGAACGAGTGATGAAAATGTAGCACGCGTCCAGCAAGCATTTGTTCGCAGCCCAGGAAAATCGACTTGCAGAACTAGAAGAGAGCTGCAAATTCCACAATCAACTGTATGGAGAGTCCTACGAAAAAGGTTAGTTATGAAACCTGAACGTCAACTACCCGAGGCGATGGATCGGCCGCCAGGCAGCCCGTGACAGAGCACTTCATCACTGGTCTCCAAGGAGCCCTGATCTTACCCCCTGCGATTTTTTCTTATGGGGGTATGTTAAGGATATGGTGTTTCGGCCACCTCTCCCAGCCACCATTGATGATTTGAAACGAGAAATAACAGCAGCTATCCAAACTGTTACGCCTGATATGCTACAGAGAGTGTGGAACGAGTTGGAGTATCGGGTTGATATTGCTCGAGTGTCTGGAGGGGGCCATATTGAACATCTCTGAACTTGTTTTTGAGTGAAAAAAAAACCTTTTTAAATACTCTTTGTAATGATGTACAACAGAAGGTTATATTATGTTTCTTTCATTAAATACACATTTTTAAAGTTGTGGTATTCTTTTTGAATCACTCTGTATAAAAATAACGATGTATATACAATGCACTTTGTCTACTTTCCAGTACTTCACATGTGCGTTTTGTGTACTTAATGATCTAAATAATTACGTGATTTTAAGAATCTAATAACAGTTTTTTTCCTCTGTGAATTTGTAATTTTGCTGGACCCTACTCTCACACATTTCTAAATTATGTATATGGAATAATCACACCCGCTAGTAGGAGATGTATTCGGATGCTTTACTGAGTAGATATCCGTGTTCTTAATTAATTTCACTGCAACTGACAGACCTTCCCTCGAGACAGATCATCATATTAAACAGCCATAGGCCAATAGTCGTCATTCGATATTAGCATTAAAACTTCTCGCCTCCGTCACCGTGTACAGGTACGCAGAAACACTTGCCCACGAATCAGAAATACCTGCAATCTGTTAAATATGTTACTGTGAAGTGGAAACACGAAGAGGCAACTACATCAAACCAAGACCAGGCATATCTCGTGTTTGGAGAATGCCTTGAGAACTTTACCTGCCATCGTATGTGGTACCGACAGTGAAGTACGAAGGAGGTGTTGCTACAGTAAGCAGGAGTTTTTGGTGGTTAGATTGTGGTACCCTTATTGCGCTTAAGAAAACGCTGAATACGGAGGAATATGTACACATTTTACAGCATTTTGTACTGTGTACAATAAAGGAACAGTTCGGAGACGACAATTGCTTCTATGAGCACAACAATGCACCCTCTCATAAAACAGTATCCGTGAGGCACAGGTCTGTGGATAATAATCAGGTCGGATTGAGGGCGGACATAGAAGCAATTCAGAGGCGAGCTGCTAGATTTGTTACTGGTAGGTTTGATCATCACGCGAGTGTTACGGAAATGCTTCAGGAACTCGGGTGGGAGTCTCTAGAGGAACGGAGGCGTTCTTTTCGTGAATCACTACTGAGGAAATTTAGAGAACCAGCATTTGAGGCTGACTGCAGTACAATTTTACTGCCGCCAACTTATATTTCGCGGAAAGACCACAAGGATAAGATAAGAGAGATTAGGGCTCGTACAGAGGCACATAGGCCGTCATTTTTCCCTCGTTCTGTTTGGGAGTGGAACAGGGAGAGAAGATGCTAGTTGTGGTACGAGGTACCCTCCGCCACGCACCGTATGGTGGATTGCGGAGTATGTATGTAGATGTAGATGTAGGATATTGCTGGAATGGACTGACGTGCCCAGAGTCCCGATCTGAACCCAACAGAACACCTTTGGGATGAGTTAGAACATCGACTTCACTACAGATGCCAGTGATCAACATCACTACCTCCACATTGTGGAGAGTGTGACCATCTAAAAAAGATATGTAAAAATACCAGGCGAGCTCGAATGTGCATTCCATGTGCGAAAAGCAAAAAATCATGCAGCCAACGAAGTATAGACTGTGCTGTGTACCAAATGTTCTTGGAGAGGGAAATTCAATGAACCGAATATGGATTCTGAAATATTGTGTAATCCGCTGGTCAGCATCACAGGAAATCAGAGTAAATACAAACGCAGCAAATATTACGTCGACAGTCGAAAAAGATGAAACACTGTCCAGAAAGAAAGCTATTAAACCCGAGCCCACTGACCAAACGTATTGTAAAATGACCTTTCATCTTTGTAAGAAATGAAAACCTCCGTCGAAAAGATAGTGAGATACGGTAAAAACCAAAATATTCTGGTCCATTGTGAAGGCAGAACGAGAAGGGACATAGCGACAGAAACCGAAAACGTGACTGACCATACAGACAACGGCGATAAGAGATGAACAATAAAAAGGCCAGTAGTAAGAATAATGGAGAAAAGGAGTGGAGTTTCTGGAAGTGGTTAAGAGGAAATGGAAACAAGGAACACGCCATGCCTACCTCTAGAAAATGAAGACTTAAAGAAGGACATATAATCAAATTCAGAAAAAGTTGAAATTGCAAAAAATACAAGGTGTGACAGCGCGCAGCACGTGGTAGTGGCGGAGTGTATTAGCAGGCAACAGCTAACAGAGGAAGATTATAAAAATACACAGTTCATAGAGCCTTCAGATGGCAATGGGAAGTATGAAAAGGATACAAATAGTGATAGTCATTACATGAAAAATGAAAGAAGTTTATGGCCAGACCTGTGGCTTGTTTACGAAACGTGGGAAAATGCAATGAGACTGGCTAAATTAGAGAATATGCATGTGTTAACCGTAGCAATAAGGCACTTGGTTAGACACAGTCATCCAAAAGTCTGTACCATAAATTCATGAAGGAAGTTTATCATGTTCATCTCAGTGTCAACAACTTGTATACAAATACGAAGGAACTGTAGAATCTACTTGACGTCGTCATTAATAGGAGACAGAAGACACTTAATACTAAACATCTGTACAGCCTATTAATGATAAAACACGGTCGCATTGTATATGATTACAGGCTACATTGGCCCCATAGCTACGTGCTCACTAGGTTCCCGTAGCATTCACTTACAATCAAATCGCACCCTGACGACAATGGAACACAGACAAATGATTTAAATCGGCCAGGTAAATGCGGTGCGCAGTGTCATGGCGACATAAAATCTCAGGAAAATGTTAGAGGAGTTGGACCTACACATACTGTGTGTACAGGATCCATATTCCAGCGACAGGGCATTACCCCACACGCCAGTTAACTGCACAGATCGTAACATCAGGTCAACATCCAACGGCCACGAGTGTGGTGCCAGATAAAGGCACTATAGTGACAAAGATACATCAACTCTGTGACGAACACTTGGTGACAATAGAAGTAATGTCTGCCTCAGGAAAATTTCACTTAACTAATCAATATTTTCAGTACAGTCAGGAGGTACAACAACACATAGAAAACTTAAAAACAGCAGCAATACTGGGTCGCAAAGGCAGATACATTTACTTAACGGACGCAACATTGTGGCATAGCAGAGTAACGGGCGAAAGAGAATTCTGCCTTCAGGACACTATACAAGAATTTGACTTCAGTGTCATGAACAGGCCACTCCTCCCACCTAATTTCCAAAATCGCGCAGTTTCTGCAACGAATGTAGATATCACCCTCGCATACTCGAAAGTCAGTGACCACATTGCCAACTGGAAGGTCTGTGATGGACTTACAAGAGATCATAATCTCATTTACTGCACAATTACAAACGCAGATAATGACTTAGATACTGACATCCAGCCCGAGCGACTACACAGTGTACGCAGAGCGAATTGGGAATTCTTAAAGGCAGAATTCAAGCTACAACCACTGCAAGGAAGAGGATTTGCTGTTGACGCCAAAACAAACGAATTGGTGCGAGCGCTGCAGATGGCGTAACACACGGTGATCCCAACATTTGTTAGAGAGGGGTCTCGTATCAGTGTGGGTCCTGTTGACGCTATCAGCAAGTGGGACTAAACTAGACATGTCCTTCACCTCAACAGGAAAAGGAAGGGAAAACTGTCTGGGCCAATAGCAAATAACTTAGCGGGGCCCTGTCACAAGTGGTAAAGTACCAGTAGTTACAAGTGACAGATCAGCAGTTTTCTTTTAGGGTAGTGAGGGCAGAAACAAAAGAAGTTCAGAGACAGACTGAAAATGACAATCACAATGATAAAACAGACAGCCAGAAAGAAAATTTTAATGTACACAATTTATGCAGACAGCCTCTGATTGAAACTAGAGATACTCAAAAATCGACAGGAAAATTAGGTTCATCCAGTTGTAATTCAGCCAATGCACAAAATCAGTTATCCTTATTGCATCAGAATATCCGAGGACTAAGTGGTAAGCTTAGCGAGTTGGTTATTTGTGTTGAAGAATTAGATTTGAGCAAACCAGCTGATATAATCTGCCTGTCTGAACATCATGCGACCACTGGTATACACTCCTGGAAATGGAAAAAAGAACACATTGACACCGGTGTGTCAGACCCACCATACTTGCTCCGGACACTGCGAGAGGGCTGTACAAGCAATGATCACACGCACGGCACAGCGGACACACCAGGAACCGCGGTGTTGACCGTCGAATGGCGCTAGCTGCGCAGCATTTGTGCACCGCCGCCGTCAGTGTCAGCCAGTTTGCCGTGGCATACGGAGCTCCATCGCAGTCTTTAACACTGGTAGCATGCCGCGACAGCGTGGACGTGAACCGTATGTGCAGTTGACGGACTTTGAGCGAGGGCGTATAGTGGGCATGCGGGAGGCCGGGTGGACGTACCGCCGAATTGCTCAACACGTGGGGCGTGAGGTCTCCACAGTACATCGATGTTGTCGCCAGTGGTCGGCGGAAGGTGCACGTGCCCGTCGACCTGGGACCGGACCGCAGCGACGCACGGATGCACGCCAAGACCGTAGGATCCTACGCAGTGCCGTAGGGGACCGCACCGCCACTTCCCAGCAAATTAGGGACACTGTTGCTCCTGGGGTATCGGCGAGGACCATTCGCAACCGTCTCCATGAAGCTGGGCTACGGTCCCGCACACCGTTAGGCCGTCTTCCGCTCACGCCCCAACATCGTGCAGCCCGCCTCCAGTGGTGTCGCGACAGGCGTGAATGGAGGGACGAATGGAGACGTGTCGTCTTCAGCGATGAGAGTCGCTTCTGCCTTGGTGCCAATGATGGTCGTATGCGTGTTTGGCGCCGTGCAGGTGAGCGCCACAATCAGGACTGCATACGACCGAGGCACACAGGGCCAACACCCGGCATCATGGTGTGGGGAGCGATCCCCTACACTAGCCGTACACCACTGGTGATCGTCGAGGGGACACTGAATAGTGCATGGTACATCCAAACCGTCATCGAACCCATCGTTCTACCATTCCTAGACCGGCAAGGGAACTTGCTGTTCCAACAGGACAATGCACGTCCGCATGTATCCCGTGCCACCCAACGTGCTCTAGAAGGTGTAAGTCAACTACCCTGGCCAGCAAGATCTCCGGATCTGTCCCCCATTGAGCATGTTTGGGACTGGATGAAGCGTCGTCTCACGCGGTCTGCACGTCCAGCACGAACGCTGGTCCAACTGAGGCGCCAGGTGGAAATGGCATGGCAAGCCGTTCCACAGGACTACATCCAGCATCTCTACGATCGTCTCCATGGGAGAATAGCAGCCTGCATTGCTGCGAAAGGTGGATATACACTGTACTAGTGCCGACATTGTGCATGCTCTGTTGCCTGTGTCTATGTGCCTGTGGTTCTGTCAGTGTGATCATGTGATGTATCTGACCCCAGGAATGTGTCAATAAAGTTTCCCCTTCCTGGGACAAGGAATTCACGGTGTTCTTATTTCAATTTCCAGGAGTGTAGATAAGTTAAATGCTACAGGATTCAAGTTAGCTTCTGATTTCTGTAGAGAAAATATGGAGAAAGGAGGAGTTGCCACATTTGTCAGAAGTTGTTTTGATTTCCAGAGCATTGATACTAATAAATGTTGCTCAGAGCAGCACTTAGAAGCTTGTGCAACAGAAGTCTTATTTCATAATAAGTCCTTTATAATAGTAGGTATATACAGATTACCTTCAAGAAATTTTAACCTCTTCATAAAAAATCTGGAAGCTCTGTTGTCCCATCTCATGGTAAAAAACAATGAAATAGTGCTTGCTGGTGGTTTTAATGTGGATTTATTCAAAAGCTCTGTTAGTGAACAGTTATTGCAGTCAGTAACACTATCATTCAATTTAGTTCCTACTGTGAACTTTGCAACTAGGATATGTAAATGCTCTGAGACTGCTATTGATAATATCATTGTAGACAAATCTAGGGAAAAAGTCATATCACAAAACCAATAGTAAATGGGCTATCTGATCATGAAATGCGGCATCTTGTGTTAAATGTTGAAACTTGTCAGGATAAAAAATCTTTTAAATCTGAGTACAGAGGGAAATAAATAATTCAAAAATTGAGAAATTCAGGAAATTGCTCAAAGACTTGGACTGGATAGATGTTTACAATACTTCTGACTCAAATGGAAAATACAAAACATTCATTAATAAAGTTACCTCTTCTCTTCAAAATTGTTTTCCCTAAAGGTAACTCAAATCACACAGAAGTCAAAAAGTGAACTGTGGATTACACAAGGAATAAAGATATCACATGGGACAAAAAGGAGACTGTATCTACTATCTAGGAACAGCTCTGATGTTAGAATTGTAATGCATTACAAAGAATACTGCAAAACATTGAAGCAAGTAATCGAGAAATCAAAGCAGCTTTATTATGAGAAAAAGATAATTAAATCAGGCAACAAAATAAAAACTGTATGGGCTATAGTGAAGACAGAGACAAGTGGGGGCCACAAAGGAAGAGGAACAGATAGCTCTAAAAGTAAATGAGACTTTGGTAACAAATGAACGTAGCGTTGCAAACCTCTTAAACAAGTAGATCATTTGCCGGCAGCGGTGGTCTCGCAGTTCTAGGCGCGCAGTCCGGACCGTGTGACTGCTACGGTCGCAGGTTCGAATCCTGCCTCGGGCATGGCTGTTGTGATGTCCTTAGGTTAGTTAGGTTTAAGTAGTTCTAAGTTCTAGGGGACTGATGACCACAGCTGTTAAGTCCCATAGTGCTCAGACCCATTTGAACCATTTTTAAGTAGTTCATTTCTTTTAGTGACAGCTTGGGTTTATCAGGTTCAGTGAAGAATGCAATGGAGTATCAGAGACCATTATTTAAAAATAATTGGAGTAAAATGGAAATGACACTCACGTCTCCCAAAGAAGTAGCATCCATCATAAAATCCTTAAAATCTAAGTATTTCCATGGGTATGATAACATATCAACGAAGTTAATCAAAGAGTGCTTACATGAGTTGAGTTATATGTTCAGTTATTTGTGTAACCAATGTCTTATCAGTGGAACGTTTCCAGACTGGCTAAAATATGTTGAAGTTAAGCCTATTTACAAGAAGGGGGATAAAGAGATACCATAAACTATCGATCAATTTCACTTCTGCTGGCTTTCTCAAAAATATTTGAAAAAGCGTGTTCAAGTGTCTCCTTAAGCATCTGATTGCAAATAGTATATTGTCCAAGTCACAGTTTGGATTTCTTAAGGGTTCTGATATAGAGAAAGCTATTTACACTTACAGTGAGAATGTACTTCATTCATTAGATAATAAATTAGAGGCTACTGGCATTTTCAGTGACCTGTCAGAAGCCTTTGACTGTGTGAACCACTGAATTCTCTTAAGTAAATTAGAATATTATGGTGTCACCGGCAATGCTGCGAAATGGTTTGAGTCTTATCTGTCTAACAGGAAACAAAGGGTGTCATTTCGAAACACCTATGCAGTAAGCAGTCAGTCTTCATCTCACTGGGAATTACTTACATGTGGTGTTCCTCAAGGTTCCATTTTGGGTCCATTGCTTTTTCTTATTTACATTAATGATCTCTCATCTGTTACATTGCCAGATGATAAGTTTGTTTTGTTTGCAGATTAATAAACATTACAATAAGTAGCAAGTCAAGTACAGATTTAGAAATTGCTGCTAATCAAATTTTAACTGACATTAATAAATGGTTTAAAGCTAATTCACTGTCATTAAACTTTGAGAAAACTCAGTATATGCAGTTCAGAACCTGTAAGAGACTTCCTTCCAGCATGTGTATATCATACGAAGACATGCAGATTGAAAAGGTTGACAGTGTTAAATTTCTGGGATTACAACACGATAATAAATTCAGTTGGGAAGCGCATACCACAGAATTGCTTAAGCGCCTAAATAAGCCTGTATTTGCAGTGAGAATGATGTCAGATATAGGAGACATAAATATGAAAAAACTTGCATTCTATTATGTCATACAGGATCATATTCTGGGGAACCTCATCAAACCAAGCAAAAGTTTTTAGGGAGCAAAAGCGTGTGATAAGAATCATTTGTGGTGTAAATTCAAGAACATCATGTAGAAACCTGTTCAAGGAACTTTGTATTCTAACCACTGCTTCTCAGTATATTCATTCCTTAATGAAATTTGTTGCAAGTAATATAGTATCTCTATTTCCAACCAATTGCTGAATACATAGTATCAATACTAGGAATAAGAACAATCTACATAAAGACCTAAAATCACTGACATTGGTCCAAAAAAGGGTCCAATATTCAGGAACACACATTTTCAATCAATTGCCAGCAACCATTAAAAAGTTGGTTTAGATAAAGCACGATTTAAACAGAATTTGAAAGACTTTATGATAGGCAACTCCTTCTGCTGTATAGATGAATATCTTAACAGAGACTGTTAAGCCAGATTAAGTAAAAACGTCTGTTAGATTTCAGTTTTGACAGCACTTGGTCACAACAATCAAGATTGGGTATTTTTTGTATGATAAATTTATTAATAGTGCATATCAATGTTCCATTCTGACAGCGTGTTAATTCTGTGAATATTAGCTGTTCCAGTTTACCGCGCATTGTAATCACCTATTTAGACAGTCTCCTGACAAATTATCAGGGTAGTAAATATTATATTCAAATGTTTTATGTTGTTACGTTATACTTTCTGACATGTTCCACTCCCACAAGAATCATCTCATTTTTTGGGTCTATAGAACGAAAACTGAATGTAATCTAATCTAATCTCCCGCCCTACAGTCCTTAAGACGTAGAGCAAAGCAGGCGAGGAGGTGCTACCAAAGACCTTAAGGGGAAACAGAGCGACAAAGAAGGCTGATTTTCTATCGAACAGTAAAACAACAATATAAAGAACTACTACACCAAACAAGAATAGAAAAATGGGAAGCGTACATTAAGGGCCAAATGGTATCATATGTTTGGGGTTTCCCATAAAAACTTGCAATAAATAAGGTTCGATCACCCCCTGTATTATCAACCCTGAGAGGAGCCGACGGCGCGATGACGACAGACTGGTAAACATCAGTGCAGTACCTACTCAGAACTTTGTTGCTGGACGATAGAACGATGGAAGACACAGGGTTCCATCAGCATCTCCGCTCTGAATTACAACAGCAGCGTGTGAATAACAACGGTGTTATTCCATTTTCCCAGGAGGAAGTGAGACTGGCAGTAATGAAGTTAAAGAAGAAGAAAGCACCAGGACCTGGCAGAAGTGCTGCATCAGCTAATGGACCAAATTGTGCCACATATAACAGTGTTATTAAACGATTGTCTTCTGCAGGGTCGAGTGCCCTGAATCTGAAAAAAAAAAAAAAAAACGAAATGAACGTATGGCATTGCTGGTAGGGGGCCGCCGTTCGGGGAAGTTCGGCAGCCAAGTGCGAGTCTTATTGCTGTCGACGCTACATTGGGTGACTCGCATACCGGTGATGAGGATGAAATGATGATGAGGACAACACAACACCCAGTCCACGAGTGTAAAATATCTCCAACCCGGCCGGGAATCGAACCCGAACCCGCCGCATGGGAGGCAAGCACATTACCATCCGGCTAAGCAGGCGCACTGCAGGATCTGGAAAATATTAAAAGAAAAAAAGGGGAAGACAAAGACCCAAGTGCACTGAAATCTTACGGACCGATTTGCTTGATAAATGCTCTAGCCAAAGTACAGGAAAAGCTCTGTGCCACCGCCTGAGGTACAACAAAAATGGTTCAAATGGCTCTGAGCACTATGGGACTTAACTTCTGAGGTCATCAGTCCCCTAGAACTAAGAACTACTTAAACCTAAATAGCCTAAGGGCATCACACACATCCATGCCCGAGGCAGGATTCGAACCTGCGACCGTAGCGGTCGCACGGTTCATGACTGTAGCGCCTAGAACAGCTCGGCCACCCCAGCCGGCTGCCGGACAACAGACAGTAGGCATGAAATCCCTGCAGTACGGTTTCGGAAAGGGAAATCCACCGAGGATGCGATAAATCACGCAGTGAATATTGTGAACTCCTCAGAAGACAAGTATCGCATAGGCATAATAACTGATATTGCTGGGGCGTTCGATAATTGGTGGCCTCCCCTGTTCAAAAGACTGAAACAGGTGGACTGTCCAAGGTGTGTCTATAAAAGTCTACGAGATTATTGCACAGACAAGGACGTGCAAAAAAATGTTCAAATGTGTGTGAAATCTTATGGGTCTTAACTGCTAAGGTCATCAGTCCCTAAGCTTACACACTACTTAACCAAAATGATCCTAAGGACAAACACACACACCCATGCCCGAGGGAGAACTCGAACCTCCGCCGGGAGAAGGACGTGCAATTAGAATGTTCTGGAAAGAAAATTGTGAAAGGCATCACCAAAGGCTGCCTACAGGGCTCTGTCTGTGGTCCAAAGTTCTGAGATGTTGGCATAGAGCCATTACTGAACTAGGTTCAGAGTATAACAAACACTAGAGGTTGCATCGCCTACGGAGACGATCTGTTAATTATAGTGTCTGCCAACACAAGGGCTAAATTAGAGAAAAACATTAGGGTAGTTCTTGAAAGACTGAGCAACTGGTGCGTAAAAAACAAACTAACGATAACAGCGCACAAAACAGTCTACATATTACTTAAAGGAACATTATCAAGAAAGAGAAAGCCCATAATAAGAACGTATGATCAACCTGTGAAAAGAAAAGAAGCATATAGTTACCCTGGAATTAACATCGACGAAAAGCAGAACTTTCATGCACATGTAAATATTGTCAGTCAGAGAGGCATCAAAATCTTAAATAAAATAGCAACAATTGGCCAAAGAAGTTTTCAGCTGCCACTAAGTGCAATAAGAACGTTCCACAATGTAATCTTGATCGCTATCGCGGTCTATGGGTCGAGTGTTTGGGGTCAGAGAGGCGTAAAGATAAGGATAGCACAGGCTCTATGGTAAGCACAGACCAGCGTACCCTGCGCCTGACAGGCGCATATATAAAAACACCGACTGAGGCGCTGCTGATGATATTAGGTTTGCTACCGCTAGATCTAGCAGTAAGAAAGGGAGATGCACAGTATTGGCTCAGAAAGTGCGAATATAATACAGTAAAGGAGATACTGGGCACAAGAGCAGCATCTAATAAGGAAATAAAAGCATGCGTTGATAGAGAATAGCAAGAAATCTGGGACAGGATAGAAACAGGGAGGAGAGCGTACCAGTTCCTTCCTAACTTTAAAGAAAGAACAAGAAAGACATACTTCCGACCAACGGAGCTATACGCTACGGTTCGTACCCCAGCTACTTACTAAAATTGCGACAGCGCACAATAAACATTAATGAATGTGAGCAATCGATAACCCGGATCACATCGTCTGGGAATGTGCCGTTAGACGAAATGTTAAAGACCAGGACAGGAATGCATTTGGAAATGCAACAGTTTATAATATAATAAGGAACGAACTGTGGCGCTTACAGCTGAGATATCAGTTTTATGAACTGCAAGGCTACATGGCTGAGAGACAACTAGAAAGATGTCTTACATCATGATAAAGAGACGCGTCAAGGCAGAACACCCACTTACAACTTCTGGAAGCACTGAGGGACAAGGAAGGACTTCCTGTGACCTGACAGCCATCTCCCAATCTCTACAGTCTACACCTTGGGTGGCACAGCAGTACAGCCGTTGTGAATCCTAAGTTGCATCTCAACGCACCGGTGGCTAACCATCTACGCAAATGAGACGTCCAAATTGGTTCTAATTACCATGTACAGTACTGCGGTGTAGTGTAGTGTTACATAGTGTAGTGTTGTGGTAGTGTAGCCCAGAATAATAAATTACAATATCAGTGATCTGACAATGCCGCATAGTGTAATAGACGAGTAGCGTGTGCCTTCTGAATGAACGGATATCTGTCTGCCAGATAACCAAATCGTATGCACACCTTTTTTATAGTTCAAATGGCTCTGAGCACTATGGGACTTAACTTCTTAGGTCATCAGTCCCCTAGAACTTAGAACTACTTAAACCTAACTAACCTATGGACATCACACACATCCATACCCGAGGCAGGATTCGAACCTGCGACCGTAGTGGGCGCGCGGTTCCAGATTGTAGCGCCTAGAACCGCTCGGCCACTCCAGCCGGCTTTTTTTATAGTTATTATCATTATTTTTTGTTGTAACGTAGTTATTCTATGTAGATTTTTTCTCCCATTAAATGGTATAATGGTTAGTTATTACTAACACATTTGGAATCATGTTAAAATATTACGTGCTTTATCGATGCCAATTCATGTGCAATATTCGATCGACCGGTACAAATCTAGCAGGACGCCTCTGGATTCTTTCGATGTCTTCCTTTAACCCACTGAGTTACTAATGTTTTTCCTCATTGTCGACCATATATCTACTATTTAATTTTACAAAAATCAACATATTTTAACTTACACACTTTTCTTAAAATTATGTAACTTTTTTATAAGCTATAGGTTAATCAGTCCTGGTGGGGATCCCAACACTCGAGCAGTACTGAAGGATGGGACGCACAAGTGTTCTATGCGCAGTCACCTTTATAGGTAAGCTAAACTTTCTTAGTGTACTCCTAATAAACTTTCCTTCCTTACAACCGACCGTACGTGGTTATTCCATTTCATGTCGCTTTGCAGCGTTATGCCTAGATTTTAATTGACGAGAGTACGTCGAGCAGCACTTCACTAATATTGTAGTCGAATATACAAGATTGTTTTTCCTGCTCAGTTGCATTATCTGAAATTTTTCCACGTTGAGAGCGAGCTATGATTCATCACTCAGAATAGAAATTATGTCTAAGTTACCCCGTATCCTCCTACAGTCACTCAACGACGATAATTTCCCGTACTTGACAGCATCGGAAGCAAATAGTGTCTAGAGAACAATAGCGGTTGTGACCCTTGCTTGGCTCACTACTGCCGACGCCTGTCTTCCTAATGCACACTCGCCGCCTGGGACAACGTACTGCGTTCTATTGTTAAAAAGTCTTGGAACCACTTACATATCTGAGAACCCATTCCGTACGCTCGGACCTTCGTTAGCACTCGCTAATAACTGACACGTGCTGTTTCTTGTTATCACTGTGGCCCCTAGCAACTGCTACTTTGCATAACAGAGTATTATTCGACTAAGAACAGAGTCACCTCGAAAGCGGTCGAGCAAGAGCGAAAGAATGTTGTGTAAGTAAAGAAAAATTCTCAGATATCCGTGACCGAAATCAGAAGTTGCTTGTTAGGCGTGTATGTTGAAACTAACGGACTTAGCGATGGCTGAGCAAGCGCACAGGTCATCGCCTTGTGACTCGTTTGGCAGTAAGTGTCCCGCTAAACAATGCAGAGTGTTTGTCGCCAGGGGATCAGTTTGACCTTGGCACGTGTCTGCGGTCCGTGGCAGAAGTGTTTTGAATGTCCCTGGGAGAGGGGCCATTAGCGTCGAGCAACACAGCCCTTATTTGGCTCATTAGGCAACTAACTGCTGCTGGTTCACCACCGAGGGACTTCATTTTTTCCGCCGTCCTCCATCTCCACATGTTTCCTCCTCGGGTCCGGTTATAACTGTTTCTTAATTTAATTTGTCATAAACGATGTTTTTGGAAAGTCTGAAACTGCGTCATTCGTGATTTCAATAATGAAAACTGCAGTTACATATTTTTTTCGTGATTAGCGCGGCACGTTTCGATACTTTATTCTCACTGTCAAGTGCATTTACTGACGTAAGAACCTTTTCTGATGTTTGCATGCTTGCCTCATACTGAGCATTAAAAATATTTAATTGGTGCAGTTTTTTACTATTTAAATCCAGACACATAAATGTGGATGTGTGTGTGTATGTTCGACGTCTCCTCCTAAACCGCTGGATCGATTTAAACTAAATTTGGTACACATATCACTTACAGTCTGCAAAGAACCACTGTAGAGAGCATAAAAACCACCTGACTTTTAATGGGGTTAGGGTGGGGGCGAAAAAGAAGCGCAGCTGACGGCGCGAAAATAGCTAGACAATATTCAGCCAGTATATGAAAATGAGAGTACTTTGTGACTTGTAACGAACTTAACACATAATTTCAAACCTTTACGAGACTTTTTCTCGCTGACACCTTCCACAAAATGATGAAAGGATAAAAGTATTTCGCTTACTACATTTTCAAAAATTTATGCAGTAAAACCACACATATATTACAGCTTTACTTCTAGCTCTGTTAGTAACACAAATTGCAGATATTATTCACATATGCCACTGAAGGTACCTGCAAAATTGTGTCGTTGTTCGACACAGTTCAGGAGATACGTCGTCATGAACATTGAGATGCGTGAAAAACTGCCGCTTCATGCATGAGGTTTTCGTTTATTACTTCTTTTCAACTAAACCCACTAGTAACATATTTCGCAGACAAAGTCCACGTATACCAAAGGATCTACCTAAAAAATTGTGTCACTGTAGGAGACGCAGTTCAGGTGATACATCATAAACGTCGAACGCCTGAAAACGAAACTGCAGTGCGAAATGTCTACAAATACACTCCTGGAAATGGAAAAAAGAACACATTGACACCGGTGTGTCAGACCCACCATGCTTGCTCCGGACACTGCGAGAGGGCTGTACAAGCAATGATCACACGCAAGGCACAGCGGACACACCAGGAACCGCGGTGTTGGCCGTCGCATGGCGCTAGCTGCGCAGCATTTGTGCACCGCCGCCGTCAGTGTCAGCCAGTTTGCCGTGGCATACGGAGCTCCATCGCAGTCTTTAGCACTGGTAGCATGCCGCGACAGCGTGGACGTGAACCGTATGTGCAGTTGACGGACTTTGAGCGAGGGCGTATAGTGGGCATGCGGGAGGCCGGGTGGACGTACCGCCGAACTGCTCAACACGTGGGGCGTGAGGTCTCCACAGTACATCGATGTTGTCGCCAGTGGTCGGCGGAAGGTGCACGTGCCCGTCGACCTGGGACCGGACCGCAGCGACGCACGGATGCACGCCAAGACCGTAGGATCCTACGCAGTGCCGTAGGGGACCGCACCGCCACTTCCCAGCAAATTAGGGACACTGTTGCTCCTGGGGTATCGGCGAGGACCATTCGCAACCGTCTCCATGAAGCTGGGCTACGGTCCCGCACACCGTTAGGCCGTCTTCCGCTCACGCCCCAACATCGTGCAGCCCGCCTCCAGTGGTGTCGCGACAGGCGTGAATGGAGGGACGAATGGAGACGTGTCGTCTTCAGCGATGAGAGTCGCTTCTGCCTTGGTGCCAATGATGGTCGTATGCGTGTTTGGCGCCGTGCAGGTGAGCGCCACAATCAGGACTGCATACGACCGAGGCACACAGGGCCAACACCCGGCATCATGGTGTGGGGAGCGATCTCCTACACTGGCCGTACACCACTGGTGATCGTCGAGGGGACACTGAATAGTGCACGGTACATCCAAACCGTCATCGAACCCATCGTTCTACCATTCCTAGACCGGCAAGGGAACTTGCTGTTCCAACAGGACAATGCACGTCCGCATGTATCCCGTGCCACCCAACGTGCTCTAGAAGGTGTAAGTCAACTACCCTGGCCAGCAAGATCTCCGGATCTGTCCCCCATTGAGCATGTTTGGGACTGGATGAAGCGTCGTCTCACGCGGTCTGCACGTCCAGCACGAACGCTGGTCCAACTGAGGCGCCAGGTGGAAATGGCATGGCAAGCCGTTCCACAGGACTACATCCAGCATCTCTACGATCGTCTCCATGGGAGAATAGCAGCCTGCATTGCTGCGAAAGGTGGATATACACTGTACTAGTGCCGACATTGTGCATGCTCTGTTGCCTGTGTCTATGTGCCTGTGGTTCTGTCAGTGTGATCATGTGATGTATCTGACCCCAGGAATGTGTCAATAAAGTTTCCCCTTCCTGGGACAATGAATTCACGGTGTTCTTATTTCAATTTCCAGGAGTGTATGTGTGAAATATGTTAAATATGTGTGACATGTGCATATGCCGGCACAGCCATTGGAAAAAGCTCTTCCTAAACCGCTGGATCGATGTCAACCAAACTTGGAACATACCGGGTGATCAAAAAGTCAGTATAAATTTGAAAACTTAATAAACGACGGAATAATGTAGATAGAGAGGTAAAAATTGACACACATACTTGGAATCACATGGAGTTTTCTTAGAACCAAAAAAAAACAAAGTTCACCAAATGTCCGACAGATGGTGCTGGACAGCAAAACGTCAGTGACTGCGCATGGCAATCGTGTATAGAAGGAGCTGTAATGAAAGAGAGAATTAGATGCGCCTGCAGTCGCAGCGTGTTGACGTTACCTGAAAAGGCGCTTTTAGTGAAGCTGTATTATCAGAGTGGGGAATGTGCTAGTTCAGCTTTACGATCCTACCGCCATGGGAAGGGGATTCGAACGGCTAAAGGTCCGTTGACAAATGCAGCTGTGGCGAGAATGATTTCGAAGTTCGAAGCCACGGGTTGTTTAGACGATAGACCCCGTAGTGGCCGACCGAGCACAAGGCGTAATGCTGCTGAGACAGTTCAGGAAGGAATGGAGACCGTAGCGGGTTCGTCTATGCACGGGGAAGTCAGCGCTCGTGCAGTCACACGTCGCACCGGCATTCCATACACTACTGTTTGGTAGGCACTTAGGCATACCATCCGACGCTATCCGTACAAAATTCATCGGCATCATGAACTGTTACCTGGCGATTTAGTGAAGCGGAGGGCATTTGCGGTGTGGGCGTTTCAAAAGATGGCGGAAGATGACGATTGGTTGAGTAACGTGTTGTGGATCGACGAAGCTCATTTCACGCTCCGAGGGTCTGTCAACGCCCACAACTGCAGAATTTGGGCTACCGAAAATAATAGAACTGTCGTAGAAAATCCACTGCACGACGAGAAAGTCACGGTATGGGTTGGAATTACCACATCTACCGTTATCGGGCCTTTTTTCTTCGAGGAAATGCGTGATTCTGGTTTTGTAACAGCTACCGTGACGGGAGAGAGGTACGCCGACATGTTACAGAATCGCATCATCCCCAGCCTGGCTGATAAACCCCTGCTGGAACGTACGATGTTTATGTAGGATGGCGCTCCATCCCATATTGCTAGACACTTGGAAGATCTCTCTGTCCATCTCCTCCTCTTTCCTGCCTCTGTCCATCTGTTCTACGACGAAGGTCATTCAAAGCCTGTCCACCGCTATGACAAGTGCCTTAATGTGTTTGGTGACTATGTGGAAAAGTGGTATATCAGTCGCTCTTTCAGATGTGTATAATCAAATGTATTTCTTGTACTTACACTACTGGCCATTAAAATTGCTACAACAAGAAGAAATGCAGATGATAAACGGGTATTCATTGGACAAATATGTTATACTAGAACCGACATGTGATTACATTTTCACGCAATTTGGGTGCATAGATCCTGAGAAATCAGTACCCAGAACAACCACCTCTGGCCGTAATAACGCCCTTCATACGCCTGGGCATTGAGTCAAACAGAGCTTGGATGGCGCGTACAGGTACAGCTGCCCATGCAGCTTCAACACGATACCACAGTTCATCAAGAGTAGTGACTGGCGTATTGTGACGAGCCAGTTGCTCGGCCACCATTGACCAGACGTTTTGAATTGGTGGGAGATCTGGAGAATGTGCTGGCCAGGACAGCAGTCGAACATTTACTGTATCTAGAAAGGCCCGTACAGGACCTGCAACATGCGGTAGTGCATTATCCTGCTGAAATGTAGGGTTTCGCAGGGATCGAAGGAAGAGTAGAACCACGGGTCGCAACATATCTGAAATATTACGTCCACTGTTCAAAGTGCCGTCAATGCGAACAAGAGGTGACTGAGACGTGTAACCAATGGCACCCCATACCATCACGCCGGGTGATACGCAAGTATGGCGATGACGAATGCACGCTTCCAATGTGCGTTCACCGCGATGTCGCCAAACACGGATGCGACCATCATGATGCTCTAAACAGAACCTGGATTCATCCGAAAAAATGACGTTTTGCCATTCGTGCACCCAGTTTCGTTCGTTGAGTACACCATCGCATACGCTCCTGTCTGTGATGCAGCGTCAAGGGTAACCGCAGCTATGGTCTCCGAGCTGATAGTCCGTGCTGCTGCAAACGTCGTCGAACTGTTCGTGCAGATGGTTGTTGTCTTGCAAACGTCCTCATCTGTTTACTCAGGGTCCGAGACGTGACTGCACGATCCGTTACAGCCATGAGGATAAGACGCCTGTCATCTCGACTGCTAGTGATACGAGGCCGTTGGGATCCAGCATGGCGTTCCGTATTACCCTCCTGAACCCACCGATTCCATATTCTGCTAACAGTCATTGGATGTCAACCAACGCGAGCAGCAATGTCGCGGTACGATAAACCGCAATCGCGATAGGCTACAATCCGACCTTTATCAAAATCGGAAACGTGATGGTACGCATTTCTCCTCCTTACACGAGGCATCACAACAACGTTTCACCAGGCAATGCCGGTCAACTGCTGTTTGTGTATGAGGAATCGGCTGGAAACTTTCCCTCATGTCAGCACGTTGTAGGTGTCGCCACTGGCGCCAACCTTGTGTGGATGCTCTGAAAAGCCAATCATTTGCATATCACAGCATTTTCTTCCTGTCGGTTAAATTCCGCGTCTGTAGCACGTCCTCTTGGTAGTGTAGCATTTTTAATCGCCAGTAGTGTACTTTACCCCAGGTACCTGCACTTTGCTCTAGTACTAGAAAGTCAAAGTCGGTTTCGTGTCACGTTTGTAGTAATGTCATGTTACACTGTGGTACCCTTTTAGTCAGGTCTTTAGGGGAGGACGTGGATTACCGAGTAAAAAATACATTGCTCTGTTTAAAGAAGATGTACTGCTCTTCATATCCTTGCAACGAACAAAACCGAGCGAGGTGGTAAACTGGACTCGCATTCTGGATGACGACGGTTCAGACCCGTCTCCGGCCACCCTGATTTAGGTTTTCCGTGATTTCTCTAAATCGTTACAGGCAAATGCGCACGGCAGGTTTCCTTCCCAATCGTTCCCTAATCGTTGCTTGTGCTCCGTCTCTAATGACCTCGTTGTCGACGGGACGTTAAACACTGATCTTCTCCTGTCCTCCTGTAACGAACAAAGTTACAATGAAAGCAGTTGCTCTGGTTAATGTGCCACTGGTAACTAAACAACGTTTCCTTCACGCATTTTTTGCTTTCCTTCTAGACCAAAAATTGTTTAGAATGGTGGTCAAGGTAGGTGGAACACCGTGTAACATATCTGCACTGTCATATAAAAAGAAAACTAGACACATGTGTTGACAAATACTGCGCTGCAATTAACTTTTACTAAATCATCGAAATTTAGGGGTTGTGTTTTGGGTTGTTTGGGGAAGGAGACCAGACAGCGAGATCATCGGTCTCATCGGATTAGGGAAAGAAGTCGGCCGTGCCCTTTGAAAGGAACCATCCCGGCATTTGCGTGGAGCGATTTAGGGAAATCACGGAAAACCTAAACCAGGATGGACGGACGCGGGATTGAACCGTCGTCCTCCCGAATGAGAGTCCAGTGTCTAACCACTGCGCCACCTCGCTCGGTGCCGAAATTTAGGCTTCGGGCTTCTCTAACACACAGGATTCGTTATTTACCACACAGTTTCCACGTAGCCACATGTTCCTTAAAAACTGAAGGGATTTACGGAATTATGGTGTAAGATTTTGACGAAAATGAGTTAAGTACTATGTCATGTAGCAGAAACTGTACTCTTTTGGATGGCACAGTGATGAATATCTCTGTATGCACAATATTATCAAAGACGGTACCGGAAATTCTACTGTGAAATGGTTTGCATTATGCATATAATGGCAAAGTGAAGTAATTCTGACTTGAACCACAATACCATGAAACAAAATTAGAAGTGCAACTTGAATTACATTCAAGAGGAGCCGAATCTACACGAAATTCGATGAAAGTGCATAAGGAATAACGAAATTATAATTTCGAAGGTGTTCATGCTTCTCATTTGATTTGCAAAAAGCCCTGGCATTTCCAAAGTTAACAACTTCAGTAGAATATTATAAAAACAATTTACAATACATTGTTATAATTTTGGCTGTCGTCACCCCAGAACTGACTCTGTTTTCATGTTTGTATGGACGAAGCTACAGTTTCGAGACAATCGCAGGAAATTTCATCATGCGTGGTGAAACACATAAAAGAAGTGGCTAGTACAAGAAAACTCATAATAAAGTACAGTGATGCCTACAATGGACAAATTTGAAATTTTAAAATGCTACTTCCCTGTTTCAAACTTGTGACATATCCTCTACTTCAAGTGAATGTTCTTGATCATCTTTTTTTTTATGACAAATGGGCACTCATATCTGTCAGACAATGCTGATTTTGACTCTGTGGAGCTCCAAATGAAATGCAGAACTCTGCATGCCGTCAGACTGGTATAAATCATTGCTCAGCCACAAAGAAAGAAGCCATTTACAGTCGTACAGATGAAGCAAGGAGAATAATTTGTATCGACGATAGCCTTGGAGAAGGCAGTAATTAACCGCAAAACTGTTGAATTAAACTGTACTGTATGTTGGATAAAAATTCAATGGTTGCAATACAGAAGATCTGAACCTAAGAAGATACATTAGGAGAAGACTTTGAATGTTGATATGAAGTTTTTCACCCTGGACATACAAAAAGGAAAGAAGGGGCTCCAGTCCAGTTCAGTAATATAAAACAGGGACTACTATATGGTGAAATACGACCGGTCAGTAATTTGAAGAAAAAAGAAATGTTAAACTTGTTATCATACAGCCCTCCTATTCAGTATTAGTTTCATTCTCTGAAAGAAACTTTTGAGAACAAAGATAACTGAGACATATTTTTGTGTTAAAGCAGAATGAATTCATACTATTTATACACAGTTGTGATGACGGTACAAATATTACTACACTCAACTGTGAGCAAATGTTTTTAAATCAAAGTGAAATTGTTAATTCAAAGTGAAATTCATGGACTTTATAATAATTATGGTGATAATATTAATATTGAAACAATTTTTGCTCCAGCCTTAATGCTATCCCTTATTAGATTCAGTATCCCTACACGAAATTCTGTTCAGCTTCCTGATTTTTTTTGTACAGTGTTTCACATAACGTTCAGTTTCTGAAGATGAGCAAAATTGACTTACACCATTATGCCATAAATCCCTTCAAATACTCATTTAAAAAATTTATATATGCAGTTGAAAAGCTAATAATGGACACGACGTTAGAGATATCACACACAGCGGCGTTCAGTTGTACATAACTGGCGCAGTAGCACGAAATATCGTAGCTGATGAAGATTAGTAATAATTGCTACCGCGTATCTCATTTCCATATTATCATTCATTTTCGTGTCCGGTCAGCATACGCAGAACGTGGCAACTCTGATGGTCTTGTCCTGTGTTGTTGTTCCAGTAATGAGCATATGAGACAGTGGCATAGATCTTGTGTTGTCCCGCACTAGCAGGACACATCTTCATCAGTATGTTCCATTTTTGTATGTTGGTCTTGCAAAGGGGGACGCCCGGCCTAATCTGCAAACTGAGTAGGCAGATCGTTTCCTGAGGCAAGCTGTTCCTTTGCAGGGATATCCGGCGACAGCTTGCTCGTCCATCAGGTGATGCGGTTAGACTCCGGTGTTTCCTCCTGCAGCTGAGTCCTAGCATTATTTCAATCAGCAAACTGCAGAAACTGCAGCTTGATGATCGTGCATTGGATGACGGGGATCTCTGAACTGCTTTTCACTCACCGCATCGGCAGGAACGGCACTTCTAGATAGTCTCACTGACTGCAGTGCATATGAGAAGTAGCTAAAATTCATCATTAAAACGACGTTGACGCAATATGGTGTAATAGGGTACACACAAAAATAAGTGTACACTTTGTCATTCACGTACCTCAGACAGTTACCTGAGCCACGTTTACATTATTTTAAAATTGCAAAGCTGTTCTTTTTTTATAGTACACGGGACATTGGACTAAAGGGAAATTAGTATGTGCCAACAGTAGTTAATTTTACAAAGAAGACAACGTATTCGAGAATTTTGTGACTCTGAACAATGGTTCAGTTACTATTCTCACTGACGCCACTTCATACAACTGTTAAAGCAGCTCGTGTGTCGCCTTCTGTATTCCGTTGTCGCGCTGTCTCCTCTAATTCTGGTTTCAAATTGGGTCCAGAGACATCGACCCATGTAATGCTCGATCCTAGTCAAAACTCAATCATTTATACCGACCTTTCTGCATAATGGACTTCTCCCTGTCAATCTTCCTTCGCGTGAGCTAGATCGCAACCGCTGTTCACGTCGACCACCCTCAGCGACTCTGTCTTTTCCTCGCATCTGTCAGTATTATCTTTGATTTGAGAAGTTATTGTGACCGTTTCCCATTTATGAAATATAATTCCGCCCCTCCTGCAAATCACAGGATTGTACATAGTTCTTCATATTACGAAAAGAACTTTTTTTTTCAAAACACAGAAGTGCAGATATGAGGATCTGCATAGTTACACTGTTAGCTATAAATGCGTGAAAGCCCTTCCAACTGCATGTTGGTTTTACCAAATAACTTAAGGCAAATGTTGCGAAGATTCATTTTAAAACGACACGACAATTTTCCTTTCCGTCCTTCCCCAGTCCGAACTTGTCCTTCATGTGTAATGATATCTTGCTCGGTGTGATGTTCTGTTTTATTATTATTATTATTAGTTTTCTGATTACTAATGTCAACCCCCTACATACGTAACAGACCTGAAGCAGGTGGCAAATTTCGGTTTGTTGGAATAATACTAGGGAAACACAGTTGGTCTACAAAGGAGATTGCTTACAAATCACTCGTGCGTCTCATCCTAAAATATTGCTGGAAAGTGTGGCACCCTTACCAAATTTGACTAAGAGTGGATATTGAATGTATACAGAGAAGGGCAGCACGGCATGGTCACAGGAGTGTTTGATCCGCGGGTGAGTGTCACAAAGACGCAGAAGAAACTGAACTGGCAGACACTTGAAGAGAGAGACGCAAAATGTCACGAGGGAGCCTACTTACAAAGTTTCAAGAATCGGCTTTAAATGATGATTGTAGGTTGCTGTTGTTGTGGTCTTCAGTCCAGAGACTGGTTTGATGCAGCTCTCCATGCTACTCGATCTTGTACAAGCTTCTTCATCTCCCAGTACCTATGGCAACCTACATCCTTCTGAATTTGCTTAGTGTGTTCATCTCTTGGTGTCCCTCTACGACTTTTTCCCTCCATGCTGCCCTCCAGTACTAAATTGGTGATCCCTTGATGCCTCAGAACACGTCCTACCAAACGATTCCTTCTCCTAGTCAAGCTGTGCCAATTCTATTCAATACCTCCTCATTAGTTATGTGATCTACCCATCTAATCTTCAGCATTCTTCTGAAGCACCACATTTCGATATTTTTAGTCCATGTTTCAGTTCCATACAAATACTTCAAGAAACGACTTCCTAACACTTAAATCTATACTCGATGTTAACAAATTTCTCTTCTTCAGAAACGCTTGCCTTGCCATTGCCAGTCTACATTTTATATCCTCTCTACTTCGACCATCATCAGTTATTTTGCTCCCCAAATAGCAAAACTCATTTACTACTTTAAGTTTCTCATTTCCTAATCTAATTCCCTCAGCATCACCCGACTTAATTCGACTACATTCCATAGGTATATATTACAAACCCCTACATATCGCCCTGGTAGGGATCGTGAGGACTGGATTAGATTAATGAGAGCGCGCACAGAGACATTTAAACAGCCATTTTTCCCGCACTCCATACGTGAATGGAACGGGAAGAAGTCTTAATAACCGATTCAGTGAGAAGTATATAGCATTAGTAGTGTACTGCTTGATACAGTCACATCGTTTAAATATCAGAGTTTAACGTTGCAGTACGATATGTAATTGAACGAGCATTGTGGTAGGGCTAATGGTCGACTTCGGTTAACTGGGAGAATTTTGAGAAAGTGTGGTTCATCTGTAAATGGGACTGCATGTAAGGCGCTAGTGCGACATATTCTAGAGTACTGCTCGAGTGTTTGGGATCCGCACCAACTCGGATTACAGGAGGACATCGAAGCAATTCAGAGGCAGGCTGCAAAATTTGTTACCGGTAGGTTCGAATAACAGGCAAGTATTACGGAGATGGTTTGGAAATTCAAATAGGAATCCTTGGGGTGAAGGCAGCAGTCTTTTCTAGGAATGCTGTTGAGAAGAATTAGAGAGCCGGCATTCGAAGCTAGCTGCAGAACGATTCTACTGCTGCCAACATACATTTCGCATACGGACCACGAAGGTAAGAGACGAGAAATTAGAGCTCGTACGGAGGCATATAGACTGTTATTTTCCCGTCACTGTATTTGCGAGTGAAACAGGGAAGGAAATGACTAGCAGTGGTACAGGGTACACTCCGCCACATAGCGTACGGCGGCTTGCGGATTATGTATTTAGATGTAGGCGCACCTTCTGCCATGCACTTCACAGTGGTTCGCAGAATATGGCTGTAGACGAAGGAAATAATACCTTTAACATGACAAGCAAATTCATAATTACAGTAGTTTGACAACTAGGACAAAAATACAGCAGGTGTGACTACAGTAATGCTACCAGTCCTTAAAACCGAGCACAAGAACGCTCTTTTCTGAGAACTTTGATGCAACTGGCGGAAGCGCGTTTCAGACGCTAAAAATCTGCCGAAAAAGGTGAGTCGCTTACGGAATGAGTTCAAAGAAAACGGCTACAACGGCCGACAAATTTTGCGAGGGACTTCATCAAAGATTCGCAAGCAGAAGGCTCTCAAGCAGGATACGAAGAAGTTTTTTTTTTCGTTTTCTGGTACAGTAACAGGAAAAATTAGCCGTTTTCTAAAGAGGTACTAAATCGACTCAGTCTTCCAGTAAAAATTCGAATTCATGAGGTCCGTCAAAGATGATGTGGTCCTCGGAACACCAATGATATACAAAATACTGCGTAAGAATTGACAGTTTTATGTTGGACACACTGTAAGCACTACTGAACACACTAGACTCGCATTCGGGAGGACGATGGTTCAATCCCGGGTCCGGCCATCCTGATTTAGGTTTTCCGTGATTTCCCTAAATCACTCCAGGCAAATGCCGGGATGGTTCCTCTGAAAGGGCACGGCCGACTTCCTTCCCTAATCCGATGAGACCGATGACCACACTGTCTGGTCTCCTTTCCCAAACAACCAACCAACCACTACTGAACAGCGTCGTATAGAACACGAGAGGTGTTTCGTCATACGGCATCCTGAAAAACCACTGGTAGTAGAAAATACCGTGCAAGACGGCAATAGAATAGCATTCGATGCGATATCTATTATTAAGCGGACAAATTGTTTCTGGGATAGCGATGTAAAAGAAACTATCGAAATAAAAATTCCTGACAACATCCTCAATAAACGCGGTGGTCTGCAACGAGGCAAAGCTTGGGAACCTCCCATCAGTAAGCAGTCCACCCCCGGTAGCTGAATGGTCAGCGTGACGAATTGTCAGTCCTCTGGGCCCGGGTTCGATTCCCGGCTGACTCGGGGAATTTTCTCCGCCCAGGGACTGGGCGTTGTGCTGTCTTCATCATCATTCTATCATCCTCATCGTCTGCAGGTCGCCAAAGTGGCGTCAAATGAAAGACCGGCACCTGGCCAACGGTCTGCCCGACGGGAGGCCTAGTCCTACGAATAAATAAAATCAATAGGCAGATGCGAGAACTGCGGTCTCGGCAACCAAAGCATTACCTTAACGCTGCTGGACTGGGCACGGATCTTCGAGACATACGGGCCCCGTGGCGTGCGTCAGAGCACGTGATACGGCATGTTTTACGAACCGCAGCGACCGCCTCCGGCGGGGACCTAGCTGCTTTCAAATCAGTTTAATAACTCCTAATTGTGTATTTAAATACATGCAAGCTCTCGGCAACACATGACGACCTTTACTGGACACCTTTTCACTTGCATACTATACTACTGGCCATTAAAATTGCCCCACCAAGAAGAAATGCAAATGATAAACGCGTATTCATTGGACAAATATACTATACTATGACTGACATGTGATTACATTTTCATGCAATTTGGATGCATAGATCCTGAGAAATCAGTACCCAGCACAACCACCTCCGGCCGTAATAACGCCCTTGATACGCCTGGGCATTGAGTCAAACAGAGCTTGGGTGGCGTGTACAGGTACAACTGCCGATGCAGCTTCAACACGATGCCACAGTTCATCAAGAGTACTGACTGGCGTATTGTGACGAGCCAGTTGCTCGGCCACCATTGACCAGACGTTTTCAATTGGTGGGAGATCTGGAGAATGTGCTGGCCAGGGCAGTTGTCGAACATTTACTGTATCTAGAAAGGCCCGTACAGGACCTGCAACATCCGGTCATGCATTATCCTGCTGAAATGTAGGGTTTCGCAGGGATCGAAAAAATGGTAAAGCCACGAGTCGTAACACATCTGAAATGTCACGTCCACTGTTCAAAGTGCCGTCAATGCGAACAAGAGGTGACCGAGACGTGTAACCAATGGCACCCCATACCATCACGCCGGGTGATACGCCACTATGGCGATGACGAATACACGCTGCCAATGTGCGTTCATCACGATGTCGCCAAACATGGATGCGACCATCACGATGCTGTAAACATCCGAAAAAATGACATTATGCCATTCGTGCACCCAGGTTCGTCGTTGAGTACACCATCGCAGGCGCGATGCCTGTCATCTCGACTGCTAGTGATACGAGGCCGTTGGGATCCAACACGGCGTTCCGTATTACCCTCCTGAACCCACCGCTTCCTTATTCTGCTAACAGTCACTGGATCTCGACCAACGCGAGCAGCAATTTCGCGATACGATAATGCCATCGCGATAGGCTACAATCCGACCTTTATCAAAGTCGGAAACGTGATGGTACGCTTTTCTCCTCCTTACACGAGGCATCACTACAACGTTTCACCAGGCAACGCCGGTCAACTGCTGTTTGTGTATGAGAAATGGGTTGGAAACTTTCCTCATGTCAGCACGTTGTAGGTGTCGCCACCGGCGCCAACCTTGCGTGAATGCTCTGAAAAGCTAATCATTTGCAAATCACGGCAACTTCTTCCTGGCGGTTAAATTTCGCGTCTGTAGCACGTCATCTTCGTGGTGAAGCAATTTTAATGGCCAGTAGTGTACTTTCCTATAGGCCGTGGTCGGAATCCACAGTTCACAAAGTGTGTCGGGAAAGATAACTAGTGTGACGTCATTGGTTCGTTGCGGGGCCCGTATTTCTCGTGGGCCCCTACTGCGCATCAGTGATGTCACAGGCGACAGGACAGCTATATGACGGCAGCAGCAACAACATGACAACCACCGTTTGACAACGGCCGACCAGTACTCAGTCGCAATCTAGTGGGTTATTAACCACTTGACTCGGATGGAAGCTGGAAGCTCTAGAACATTTTTAATTGATAACAACCGGATTATAACATTAAAATCATTTCATGTTAGCCATAGTGGCTGCTCTTGCAAACCAAGAGAGTAAAATAAAGGGAAAATATGAAAATAAAAATTGCCTCCTGTCGTATAGTGCAATGAACGTTTAGTTGTCACATCTCCGTCGTCAGTGCATCGGTTTTTATGTAACGACCTTAATGGGCCTCGCAGAGTGGCCGCGCGGTTTAGGGCGTCATGTCAAGGACTGCGTGGCTCCTCCCGCCGGAGGTTCGAGTCCTCCCTCGGGCATGGGTGTGCGTGTTGTCCTTAGCATAAGTTAGTTTAAGTAGTGTGTAAGTCTAGAGACCGATGACCTAAGCAGTATCGCCCCTTAGGAATTCACACACATTTGAACGTGGCGACGCCAACCCGACGGTCTCAAGTACTTGCGAATTTTATTGATGTTTTTTTGAGTATGTCATCCCAATGAAGCAACTATGTACGTTGTACATGTGTAAGTTGCCTCATTAGGATGTCATATCCAAAAGAAATAAAAAAAAAATTGCAAATATGCATTTGTGGTGTGTTGGCGTCACAATGAAGGTCCTTAGAACATAATTGAAGACATGATGATGAAGCTGTGACTTCAAAATGTTCATTGGGTACTGAAAATACTTAAAAATCACAGTAGACGGGTTTTGCTATTAAGTCTTCCATTGAAGTCTGTATACGTCGGACATATGTGAGCAGCTGGTTGTGGTGGAGAACTTAAAGGAACAGTTTCAGGCAGGGCGCCACGATGGCACATTCCTGAGCTGTTTTCTCGTAAAGGCCTTTGTAGCACGGGCAGGCCATTTCTCCTACCCGTCGCCTTTCGAGAGAATACAAATTTTCTAAGTGGTCACGCGTAACCATGGGAAGAACCCATGACGCGAAATCGAGAGTTCTTAAAATAAAACTATTGAGCAATGTGAGAGATCTGATTTAATAAAAGAAAAGAAAAAAGAACAAATAGAGATAACCAATGAAGGAAGTTCTTCACCTCGCGCCAAATATTAATAAGTTATTCTAGTTTTGCAACAAGAGGAAGAGACCTCATCTGCATCTACATGATTACTCTGCAATTCACATTTAAGTGCTTGGCAGAGGGTTCATCGAACCACAATCATACTATCTCTCTATCATTCCACTCCCGAACAGCGCGCGGGAAAAACAAACACCTAAACCTTTCTGTTCGAGCTCTGATTTCTCTTATTTTATTTTGATGATCATTTCTACCGATGTAGGTTGGGCTCAACAAAATATTTCGCATTCGGAAGAGAAAGTTGGTGACTGAAATTTCGTAAATAGATCTCGCCGCGACGAAAAACGTCTTTGCTTTAATGACTTCCATCCCAACTCGCGTATCATATCTGCCACACTCTCTCTCCTATTACGTGATAATACAAAACGAGCTGCCCTTTTTTGCACCCTTTCGATGTCCTCCGTCAATCCCACCTGGTAAGGATCCCACACTGCGCAGCATATTCTAACAGAGGACGAACGAGTGTAGTGTAAGCTGTCTCTTTAGTGGACTTGTTGCTTCTTCTAAGTGTCCTGCCAATGAAACGCAACCTTTGGCTCGCCTTCCCCACAATATTATCTATGTGGTCTTTCCAACTGAAGTTGTTCGTAATTTTAACGCCCGGGTACTTAGTTGAATTGACAGCCTTGAGAATTGTACTATTTATCGAGTAATAGAATTCCAACGGATTTCATTTGCAACTCATGTGGATCACCTCACACTTTTCGTTATTTAGCGTCAACTGCCACCTGCCACACCATACAGCAATCTTTTCTAAATCGCTTTGCAACTGATACTGGTCTTCGGATGGATGACCTTATTAGACGGTAAATTACAGCATCATCTGCGAACAACCTAAGAGAACTGCTCAGATTGTCACCCAGGTCATTTATATAGGTCAGGAACAGTGGAGGTCCCAGGACGATTCCCTGGGGAACACCTGATATCACTTCAGTTTTACTCGATGTTTTGCCGTCTATTACTACGAACTGCGACCTTCCTGACAGGAAATCACGAATCCAGTCGCACAACTGAGTGGATACCCCATAGGCCCGCAGCTTGATTAGAAGTCGCCTGTGAGGAACGGTGTCAAAAGCTTTCCGGAAATCTAGAAATACGGAATAAACTTGAGATCCCCTGTCGATAGCGCCTATTACTTCGTGCGAATAAAGAGCTAACTGCGTTGCACAAGAACGATGTTTTCTGAAACCATGCTGATTACGTATCAATAGATCGTTCCCTTCGAGGTGATTCATAATGTTTGAATACAGTATATGCTCCAAAACCCTACTGCAAACCGACGTCAATGATATAGGTCTGTAGTCCGATGGATTACTCCTACTTCCCTTCTTAAACACTGGTGCGACCTGCGCAATTTTCCAATCTGCAGGTAGAGATCTATCGGTGAGCGAGCGGTTGTATATGATTGCTAAGTAGGGAGCTATTTTGTCAGCGTAATCTGAAAGCAACCCAATCGGTATACAATCTGGACCTGAAGACTTGCCCGTATCAAGCGATTTGAGTTGATTCGCAACCCCTAAGGTATCTACTTCTAAGAAACTCATGCTAGCAGCTGTTCGTGTTTCAAATTATGGAATATTCCATTCGTCTTCCCTGTTGAAGGAATTTCGGAAAACTGCGTTCAATAACTCCGCTGTAGCGGCACAGTCGTCGCTAACAGTACCATCGGCACTGCGCAGCGAAGGTATTGACTGCCTCTTGCCGCTTGTGTACTTTACATACGACCAGAATTTCTTCGGGTTTTCTACCAAATTTCGAGACAATGTTTCGTTGTGGAACCTATTAAAGGCATCTCGCATTGAAGCCCGTGCCAAATTTCGCGCGTCTGTAAATTTTAGCCAATCTTCGGGATTTCGCGTTCTTCTGAACTTCGCATGCTTTTTCCGTTGCCTCTGCAACAGTGTTCGGACCTGTTTTGTGTACCATGGGGGATCAGTTCCATCTCTTACCAATTTATGAGGTATGAATCTCTCAATTGCTGTTGCTACTATATCTTTGAATTTGAGCCATATCTCGTCTACATTTGCATAGTCAGTTCATCAGTTCGGAAGGAATGGAGATTGTCTCTTAGGAAGGCTTCCAGAAACACTTTATCCGCTTTATTAAATAAAATTATTTTGCGTTTGTTTCTGGTGGATTTGGAAGAAACGGTATTGAGCCTAACTACAACGACCTTGTGATTACTAATCCCTGTATCAGTCATGATGCCCTCTATTAGCTCTGGATTGTTTGTGGCTAAGAGGTCAAGTGTGTTTTCGCAACCATTTACAGTTCGTGGACTAACTGCTCAAAATAATTTTCGGAGAAAGCATTTAGGACAACCTCGGAAGATGTTTTCTGCCTACCACCGGTTTTGAACAAGTATTTATGCCAACATATCGATGTAAGGTTGAAGTCCCCACCAACTATAACCGTATGAGTGGGATATTTATTTGTTACGAGACCCAAATTTTCTCTGAACTGTTCAGCAACTATATCATCGGAGTCTGGGGGTCGGTAGAAGGAGCCAATTATTAACTTAGTTCGGCTGTTAAGTATAACCTCCACCCATACCAATTCGCACGGAGTATCTACTTCGACTTCACTACAAGATAAACCACTACAGACAGACACAAACACTCCACCACCAATTCTGCCTAATCTATCTTTCCTGAACACCGTCTGAGACTTCGTAAAAACTTCTGCAGAACTTATTTCAGGCTTTAGCCAGCTTTCTGTTCCTATAACGATTTCAGCTTCTGTGCTTTCTATTAGCGCTTGAAGCTCAGGGACTTTCCCAGCACAACTACAACAATTTACAACTACAATTCCGACTGTTCCTTGATCCAAGCACGTCCTGTATTTGCCATGCACCCTTTGATATTGCAGCCCACCCCGTACTTTCCCGAGGCCTTCTAACCTAAAAACCGCCCAGTCCGCGCCCCGCAGTCTCCGCTACCCGTGTAGCCGCTAGCTGAGTGTAGTGAACACCTGACCTATTTAGCGGAACCCGAAACCCGAAACTCCACCACCCTATGGCGCAAGTCAAGGAATCTGCAGCCAACACGGTCGCAAAACCGTCTGAGCCTCTGATTCAGACCCTCTACCCGGCTCTGCACCAAAGGTCCGCAGTCGGTTCTGTCAACGATGCTGCAAATGGTGAGCTCTGCCTTCATCTCGTAAGCAAGACCGGCAGCCTTCACCAAATCAAATAGCCGCTGGAATCCAGAGAGAATTTCCTCAAATCTAAAGCGACACACGTCATTATTTTTGTCGACATGTGCCACCAGCTGCAGCTGGCTGCACCCTGTGCTCCTCATGGCATCCGGAAGGATCCTTTCCACATCAGGAATGACTCCACCCGGAATGCACACGGAGTGCACACTGGATTTCTTCCCCTCCTTAGCCGCCATATCCATAAGGGGCCCCATTACGCGCCTAACATTGGAGCTCCCAACCACCAATAAGGCCACCCTCTGCGATTGCCCGTACCTTGAACGCTGAGAATCATCCTCTGAAACAGGGCAGGCAGCTGCATCTGGCTCAGCCAAAGACAGTACCTGAAACCTGTTTGTCAGACGCACCGGGGAGGCTTTCTGATCAGCCTTCGGGAACGTCTTTCGCTGCCTGCCACGCCTTGGAACGACCTCCCAATCAACCACAGGCCAGGGCTTGTGGAGGGCGAAATGGCGATCACCTATTGGCTCAGTTTGCAAGCAACATGGCCTGCTAACATCTATGGTCTATGAGGTCACTCTTAGCTACATCTAGAGCAACGACTGACGTGCCCAGAAGGGGAACAATTCGTACTAAGTGTCATGTTCCATGGAAGAACAGTGGCACCAGTGGACGCGGAAAGAGGCTTAGCTGTATGTATACAAGGTGAATCATCTAAAAATTGCACAGCAGCTATTGTGGAAATATGGAAATGGAAAGTGCTATTGATGTGCAGTTTTCACAGAATGTACTGGTAGTCAGGGAACCCATATTGTTACCCGATAGCCGCGCGGTCTTAGGCGCTACAGTCATGGACTGTGCGGCTGGTCCTGGCGGAGGTTCGAGTCCTCCCTCCCTCGGGCATGGGTGTGTGTGTGTGTGTTTGTCCGTAGGATAATTTAGGTTAAGTAGTGGGTCAGCTTAGGGACTGATGACCTTAGCAGTTAAGTCCCCGGGACTGATGACCATAGATGTTAAGTCCCATAGTGCTCAGAGCCATTTGAACCATTTTTGAGTCAAGTCCCTTAAAATTTCACACACATTTTAACATTTTTTTTGTTACCCGATAAAAAGGTTGTCATAATAGCTAGAAAATGTATTTTTTGTGTAAACATACACTTTTTAAATGGAACAATGCCTATTGAGATCAACAAACTAAAAGTAGGGTAAATTATAGAATGCCAGAGGTGTTTATTGCAGGATTCTAGTGCGAGTCGGTTTACGAGATATCGTGTTTGAAAAGTTTCCACACCGACACTTGTTTGTGGCATTCTACTTGCATAGTTGCTAGGTACGGTGTTTTGATGTTCGCTTACAATGTGCTTGTTTGTTCCCTGAGTACACTGCGACTTGCTAGTCAGCTAGGCTGTGACAGTCCAAGCAGTAGGTCGTGAGTGGACGATGGGATATACAAATGCAGAAAAAGCCGATATGCTCGTGGTGTATGGAGAGTATAGGAAGAATGCAGTTCGTTCTTGTACGGTGTGTGTGGTAAGACAGCCCAATAGACGTCAGCCATCTCGGCAGTTATTTATCAACCTCTTCAACCAGTTAAGTGAAAGTAGCAGTGTAACACCTACACAACGTAACAGAAGGAAACAAGTGACGACGAAAGAGGGGAAAATAAGTGTTCTTGCTGCTGTTACAGTTGATCCGCACGTTAGCTCCCGTGAAATCAGACGAGGAAGTGGCAATAGCCAGGAAAGTGTCCTACGCATTCTGCATCGACATCGGTTCCATCCCTACTCACACCTCTCTCCATCAAGAGCTGCATGGAAACAATTATGAGAGTCGTTCACATGGCCATTAAGACAGGATACTCCAGATGTATTATTTATCTTGTTTAGTGATGAAGTCCAATTACCAACTATGGCCAGGTAAACCGCCGAAACATGCACTACTGGTCTGTTGGCAATCCCCGTTGGCGTCCGCAGTCCGCAGCTCGTGGTCTAGTGGCTTGCGGGCACTGCAGCTCAGCATCTTCGGTCAGAGAGCCACTGGCCCTCTGTAATAAAAAAAAAAAAAACTGAGTAAAGGAATCAAAGATCAAATTGAACAGACGTCATGTGACGTCCGCCCAGACCAAACGCAACGAACAGTACCGAACAAAATGAAAAAAAGGAAAAAAAAAGAGGCTAGCGTTGTTGCCTCTGGATCACGGGGTCCCACGTTCGTTCCCGGCCGGCTTGGGGATTTTCTTTGCCCGGGGATTGGGTATTTGTGTTGTCCTCATCATTTCATCATCACAGTCATCGTTTGTGACAGTGGATAAATTGGATTGTGAAAAAAATTGTGCTGTGTAAAAATTATGACTTTGTATGGGCGCTGATGACCGCTTAGTTGTGCACCCCACAAACCAAACATCATCATCGTCATCAATCCCCGTTGCCTTCGTCAGGTAGAACATCAGCGTCCATGGAGTGTAACCGTGCAGTGTAGGATAGTGAATCATCTGCTCGCAGTCCCCGTTTTTCAGAGACGGGACACTGAACGCGCACAAGTATCGCAGCGTCCTAGCAGACCACATCTCACGGATGCTATAAGACATTCCTCTGCAGACTAGGAGAAACCTGTGGTACCAACATGATAGTTGTCTAGCCCATGGTGCACGAAGTACTGCAGCATGTCATCACCAACTTTTCCCAAATCGTTGGACTGGACGCGGAGGACCTGTACCTTGGCCAGCCCCTTCCCCGGATTACACGCCTGTAGAGTTTTTCTGTCAGGAATACTGAAAAGCGCTGTCTACAAGGACATACCAACTACAACGGATGATTTGCAACGATGTATTACTGTAGCCCGATCGGACATCTCCGCTGAAAGGCTAGCGTGTGTACAGCAATTGTTCCAGACCAGACTGGAAGCGTGTATTGCAGCTGCCTGTGGCCAAAGTCCACATAACTTGTGTCGCTTTTTAGAATGTGCTAACACTGGTATTGCACAAGTGTCGGTGTGATAATTTTTCAGAAAACGAGATGTCGTAAATGACTCCCATTAGAATACTGCAACAAACACCACTGATATTCTAATTTACCCTTCTTTTAGTGTGATACTGTCAATAGACATTGTTCCATTTAAAAAAGGACATATTTGCACAAAAACTACAGTTTCTAAGTATTATTATAATCTGTTGATTGGTTAACAATATGGGCCGCTGACTACCAATCCATTCTGCGATAACATAACTTTCCATTTCCGTAATATTTGCGGTGCAAAATTTTAGGTGATTCACTCTGCATATTCATTAGCATTTAGATTATTTAAAGGATGGTTTTCCCCACTGTAGATATTGAGTTATAGGAGTGGAAGGTATAAATGTGAATGTCGTCGAGTGGTATGATATGATCTTAAAGTAATAAACATACATTTTTGTTCTCTGTTAGCTACTGTTTTATTTTGTCTGACAGTACAACTCTTATAATATCGCGTCGACAAAAAGTCAGTTTCAGTGTTAGGACTTGGACAAGAAAGTCACTCTAACTTCCTTCCATTCTTTTCTAGGTTATAAATCCTAGGGGCGACCGTTTTGTGTTGTAGTTAATTTGTGTATATTATTTTCCAGCATCACTTGTCGCCTTGTGACATGACCAAATCGGACACTGGCATGTTGTGGGGCAGAGGGTGAGGAAAGTAATGGAGTTTACAGAATACCTGTTAATTACAGCTTAAGGAAAGTAGAAACCCCACACTACTTTGCTTTATATTTCATGAATGACTCTTATATAATTACCTTTGTTTGGACTAAGAAGCTACGTAAGTTCCTGTATGTTGAAATGTCTTTTGAAGACGGCAGCACAGGGACCGGGGTTGTTTACTGATGTTTCAGGCTACTGATGTCTCTTAATAGCTCCGCTGGCAAGTCCCTCCAACTTATGCAACGAAAAAAGGTGATTTAGGTTCTCGTCTTCACCAATGTCACACAGAAGACACGGTACGATGTTGATATTAACAAGTAAGGAGTGGTATCACAAGTTTCTGACAACTGGAAGTGTTGTGAAACGTTCTGGCAGTTCACGTCCTAGTGTTTCGGAAGAGACGGTGGGGGACATCAGAGAAGCGTTTCTCAGAAGCCCACGTAAGTCAATTAGGCAGGCATTAGGCAGCATAATGTGCCTCGATCAACAATGCCGAACGACAAACCATGCCGACAACTATTTGCTACGAATATTCTGCAGCGTATAGACATGACTGCCAGCTTCTTGAGAAGACGTTTATTCTCAGATGAGGCAACCTTTCATGTGTCAGGAACTGTTAATCGCCGGCCGCGGTGGTCTAGCGGTTCTGGCGCTGCAGTCCGGAACCGCGGGACTGCTACGGTCGCAGGTTCGAATCCTGCCTCGGGCATGGGTGTGTGTGATGCCCTTAGGTTAGTTAGGTTTAAGTAGTTCGAAGTTCTAGGGGACTTATGACCTAAGATGTTGAGTCCCATAGTGCTCAGAGCCATTTGAACTGTTAATCTTCCTAATATTCGGATTTGAGGGCTGCAACATCCGCACGCTATCATTGAACATTTTCGTAATAGCCCTAAAGCGAACGTCTGCTGTGGGCCAATGCACAACAGGAGTGTTGGACAGTTCTTCTTCGTAGAAGACACAGTGGATGGGTTACTGTATCTGGGCATGTTGGAGCAGTTTTCATTACCTTATATACAAGACTTTCAACCCAAAATCATGTTTCAAGAAGATAGAGATCATCCGCATTTGTCAATGGGCGTTCGCAAGTTCCCGGAGACGAAATTTCGCAATCGCTGGATCTGATGCGGAGGACTCATTGCACGGTCACGCTGTTTCGCCGGACACTACGATGCTGGGTTTCTTCTTGTGGGTATTCATGAAGTATTGGGAGTATGCGGACAAAATGGACGACATTCCTACGTTAAGACGTCGTATCACTGATGCGACTGCTACAGTTACAGAGGACATGTTACGAAGAATATGGCAAGAAATGAAATACGAACTCGACATTATTCGTGCTACAAATCCTTCACGTATAAAGGTGTACTGATAATTATTAAATAAACTCTTTGAGATGCTCTAAGCCTATGGTGCAATCTCATTACGATATCCACCGTAGATTTTTTTCTGGGCCTTTGACATGTGGGAGATTTCAAAGGGACACACCACATAAAATTTTCACATTTTCGCAGTTAACTTTCGGAGAAAAAAATAGCATGAAAACTTAAAATCTCGAAAATGGCAGGAAATTCTACAAGTTTTTAAGGTACATTTAACAAAGAATAATTTCCAGCTCTTTGTGCGAGCGTTTTCCCCTCGGGGTAACCTTACGGCCTGACCAATAACATTTCAGCCAGGAAATGGTGCACGTTCTGAGGTTGGCCATTCTTATTATCTACAACAGATCCGACACGGTTCGTAAGTTCGCAGGTAGAATCGACAAACCGCAGGAAGCTGAGTAAGGTAAGACTAAGAGGGAAACACAAAGCACGAAGATAAACAATATAACAGAAAGACTGACTTTTTGAATGTAGGTAGTAACGAACGAAAGCAACAGCGTTACCTTTTTAATATTGTGTAAATTCAGATGATGGCAAATTTTGAGAGCTTGTTACCACACTGCCGCAAGAAAAATGGCGGCACCAAAAAACAATTAATGTAGAGTAATGAAATTTTGGAAATACACTTGTCTAGGTAACATATTTAAGTGATTAACGTTTCAGGATCACTGGTTAATGTAAGCACGAGGTAAGCCAATGCACATGTGAAATACTGGTACATTAATAACCGGTGTAGCCGCCAGAATGTTGAATGCAAATACACTACTGGCCACTAAAATTGCTACAGCAAGAAGAAATGCAGATGATAAACGGGTATTCATTGGACAAATATATTACACTAGAATTGACATGTGATTACATTTTCACGCAATTTGGGTACATAGATCCTGAGAAATCAGTACCCACCACAACCACCTCTGGCCATAATAACGGCCTTGATACGCCTGGGCATTGAGTCAAACAGAGCTTGGATGGCGTGTACAGGTACAGTTACCCATGTAGCTTCAACACGATACCACAGTTCATCAAGAGTAGTGACTGGCGTATTGTTGCGAGCCAGTTGCTCGGCCACCACTGACAAGACGTTTTCAATTGGTGAGAGATCTGCAGAATGTGCTGGCCAGGGCAGTAGTCGAACATTTTCTGTATCCAGAAAGGCCCGTACAGGACCTGCAACATGCGGCTGTGCATTATCCTGCTGAATTGTAGGGTTTCGCAGGGAACGAATGAAGGGTAGAGCCACGGGTCGTAACACATTTGAAATGTAACGTCCACTGTTCAAAGTGCCGTCAATGCGAACAAAAGGTGTCCAAGACGGGTAACCAATGGCACCCCATACCATCACGCCGGGTGATACGCAAGTATGGCGATGACGATTACACGCTTCCAACGTGCGTTCACCGCGATGTCACCAAAAACGGATGCGACCATCATGATGCTGTAAACAGAACCTGGATTCATCCGAAAAAATGACGTTTTGCCATTCGTGCACCCAGGTTCGTCGTTGAGTACACAATCGCAGGCGCTCCTGTCTGTGATGCAGCGTCAAGGGTAACCGCAGCCATGGTCTCCGAGCTGATAGTCCATGCTGCTGCAAACGTCGTCGAACTGTTCGTGCAGATGGTTCTTGTCTTGCAAACGTCCTCATCTGTTGACTCAGGGACCGAGACGTGGCTACACGGTCTG